>NW_027456942.1:222500-232558 GCF_040206685.1 Ascaphus truei
CCCATTCCTTTGATGTTAATAAGCGTTTCTAGTACAATCTTTTTCGCTCTGTTCACCCACATCTTTACATTACCTCGTGTGTGTGTGTTGTGTGTGTGTGTGTGTGTGTGTGTGTGTGTGTGTGTGTATGTGTATGTGTGTGTACGTGTGTATAGCATGTGTTTGAAACACTATACTGTATCTGCATAGAAAAAAAGCCTTCTTTTAGTAATGTACAGTTCAAATACTGTATGAACATGACCCCATCTCATCTCATCCCCCTGACTCTGAATACAAAACATTCATGTATTCGTTTGCAACTTTTCATACAATTTGCTTGCACCATTTCAGAGAAATTAAATATTTAAAATGGAAATAAATTGGTAACTGCAGTAACAAACAACACTGTACATGCTAATAGTACATCCATGTAAGCAGTACATACATGCTCAGGAGTTGTTTTTTTGGATCGGTATATACTTGTCATTATCCACTTCAACCATTTTAATTCCCCCCTTTTAAATTATTGTACTGGTTGATGTGTATGTATATATATATATATATATATATATATATATATATATACAGCTAAACCCCGTTATAACGCGGGTCTCGGGGTCCACCCCGAGACCACCGCGTTACTAACGGGGTCGCGAGAAAAAAAAATAGCCGCCGCGCTTTAGCGCATATTCATCCCGCGGGACAGGAGATGGGAGCGGGCATGTCCCTCCGCTCCCCGCTTCCCCCTGTCACCGCGGGACAGGCCGCGGGGCAGGAGATGGGAGCGGGGATGTCTCTCCTGTCCCCGCTTCCCCCTGTCACCTCGGGACAGGCCGCGGGGCAGGAGATGGGAGCGGGGATGTCTCTCCTGTCCCCGCTTCCCCCTGTCACCTCGGGACAGGCCGCGGGGCAGGAGATGGGAGCGGGGATGTCCCTCCTGTCCCCGCTTCCCCCTGTCACCTCGGGACAGGCCGCGGGGCAGGAGATGGGAGCGGGGATGTCTCTCCTGTCCCCGCTTCCCCCTGTCACCTCGGGACAGGCCGCGGGGCAGGAGATGGGAGCGGGGATGTCTCTCCTGTCCCCGCTTCCCCCTGTCACCTCGGGACAGGCCGCGGGGCAGGAGATGGGAGCGGGGATGTCCCTCCTGTCCCCGCTTCCCCCTGTCACCTCGGGACAGGCCGCGGGGCAGGAGATGGGAGCGGGGATGTCTCTCCTGTCCCCGCTTCCCCCTGTCACCTCGGGACAGGCCGCGGGGCAGGAGATGGGAGTGGGGATGTCCCCTCAGGTCGCCGCTTACCTCAGAACCATGCTGCCTGCATGGAGGTTGTAGCGGGGGGTTTCTTCTCCCCACCGCTGTCCCCGGTGCTCCCGCTGCCTGCGCGGGAGGAGGGGGGGGAGCGGGTGGTGGTGCTGGTCGCGGCCCGTCTGTGTAGAGTGAGAGAGTGTGTGTGTATGTATATATGGGAGAGAAAGTGTGTGTGTGTATATGGGTGTGTGAGTGTGGGTAAGTGTCTGAGTGTGTGTGTAAGTGTGTGTAAGTGTGTGTGAGTGTGTGTGAGTGTCTGTGAGTGTGTAAGTGTGTGTGAGTGTGTGTGAGTGTGTGTGAGTGTGTGTGAGTGTCTGTGAGTGTCTGTGAGTGTCTGTGAGTGTCTGTGAGTGTCTAAGTGTGTGTGAGTGTGTGTGAGTGTCTGTGAGTGTGTAAGTGTGTGTGAGTGTGTGTGAGTGTGTGTCTGTGAGTGTCTAAGTGTGTGTAAGTGTGTGTAAGTGTGTGTGAGTGTGTGTGAGTGTCTAAGTGTGTGTAAGTGTGTGTGTGTGTGTGTGAGTGTGTGTGAGTGTCTGTAAGTGTGCGTAAGTGTGCGTGAGTGTGCGTAAGTGTGTGTGAGTGTGCGTGAGTGTGGTCAGTGTGTGTGCAGTGTGTCAGTGTGAGCAATGAGCAGTGTGTGTGCAGTGTGCAGTGTGTGTGCAGTGTGGCAGTGAGCAATGAGCAGTGTGTGTGCAGTGAGTGTGTGCAGTGTGTCAGTGTGAGCAATGAGCAGTGTGTGTGCAGTGTGCAGTGTGTGTGCAGTGTGGCAGTGTGAGCAATGAGCAGTGTGTGTGCAGTGAGTGTGTGCAGTGTGCAAAAAAAAAAATGTAAAAAAATTTTTTTTAAAAAAATTTTTTTTTTTTTTTTTTTTTTTTTTTAAAAAAAAACGGGAGCCACGGGAAAACCGCGTTATAACCGAATCGCGGTATAACGAGGCGCGTTATAACGGGGTTTAGCTGTATATATAGATATATATCTATATATATATATATATATATATATTTCAACCATTATCACCTACAGTACAGTAGCATACAGTGCTCCCACTGCAGCAAGGGATTCTGGGAAATGACATGCAATGTTTACTCGTTCATCCCACAACGTGGCGGTATCAAATATAGCGTTTTCCCAGTTATTATATCCCTGCAGGATGTAGGATAATAACAGCCAAACCCACATACTTACTACATTCCCGTTATGTCACATGTATTATTTCCTGTGAAGGAAGCGCTATGTATATTCCCATTATGGTCACAAATTGGACGATACTGTATTTCCATTATGTCTCCTATTATTTTCCCATGATATCTCATAGAATACTGTCATCCAAAACCACATCATTATTGAATGATTGAAAATGATGCTCCGTTTTATGTCAAGATTGTCTTGACACTTAGACCCCCAAGATTTCAATAGCGCCTCACTTAAAAGATGACATTATTTTTGATTCAAATGAACTTTTATGGTGCAGAAGCCGCATGGTGCCTGTGCCTACAGTGTATGTATTTGTCAGTGTGTCTCTATCTGCATTTCTGTCTCTTGCTGGCCGCCAGCCTGTGTGATGATGTCAGCCTGTCTGTGATGTAAGAGAGACATTGTGATATCATCACATACTGTAGGCAGGATGGCAGGTGTAAAGCTTCTAAAAGAGAGAGGGAGGGAGAGAGGTAGAGGAGAGAGAGGGAGAAAGAGGGAGAGAGAGAGCAAGCAGCTCCTCCCTCCCATGCAAATGACTGGAGGCAGAGGAGTAGAGGGACAGAAGCCTGTGCTGCTTGTAATGGGACAGGATTTGGGGTGCTGTTTCATGCTCTATCTCCCTCCCTCCCACTGTCTCAGGTGCAGAAAGTTTTCAAGGGAGAGAGGAAAGGAAGAGGAAAATGGAAGCTGAGGAGAGCTGGTCCTGTCCCTCTTGTTGGTAAAGAGGGGGCATCCAGAAAGAGGTAAGGAGATAGTTTTATTTTAATTCAAGAAGGAGTGCCTGGTGGCGTAGCTGGTGTGCTCTGTCACACTACAGACCCCTCCCTGTGTGTGTGTGTGCGTGCGTGCGTGCGTGCGTGCGTGCGTGCGTGCGTGCGTCTGCAGGGGGTATCTGTCCCATCCATAGATATCAGGGGTACTGCAGCTGCTGCTGCTGTTCAAACTTTTGCTTTAGGCCCATTCCTTTGATGTTAATAAGCGTTTCTAGTACAATCTTTTTCGCTCTGTTCACCCACATCTTTACATTACCTCGTGTGTGTGTGTGTGTGTGTGTGTGTGTGTGTGTGTGTGTGTGTGTGTGTATGTGTATGTGTGTGTACGTGTGTATAGCATGTGTTTGAAACACTATACTGTATCTGCATAGAAAAAAAGCCTTCTTTTAGTAATGTACAGTTCAAATACTGTATGAACATGACCCCATCTCATCTCATCCCCCTGACTCTGAATACAAAACATTCATGTATTCGTTTGCAACTTTTCATACAATTTGCTTGCACCATTTCAGAGAAATTAAATATTTAAAATGGAAATAAATTGGTAACTGCAGTAACAAACAACACTGTACATGCTAATAGTACATCCATGTAAGCAGTACATACATGCTCAGGAGTTGTTTTTTTGGATCGGTATATACTTGTCATTATCCACTTCAACCATTTTAATTCCCCCCTTTTAAATTATTGTACTGGTTGATGTGTATGTATATATATATATATATATATATATATATATATATATACAGCTAAACCCCGTTATAACGCGGGTCTCGGGGTCCACCCCGAGACCACCGCGTTACTAACGGGGTCGCGAGAAAAAAAAATAGCCGCCGCGCTTTAGCGCATATTCATCCCGCGGGACAGGAGATGGGAGCGGGCATGTCCCTCCGCTCCCCGCTTCCCCCTGTCACCGCGGGACAGGCCGCGGGGCAGGAGATGGGAGCGGGGATGTCTCTCCTGTCCCCGCTTCCCCCTGTCACCTCGGGACAGGCCGCGGGGCAGGAGATGGGAGCGGGGATGTCTCTCCTGTCCCCGCTTCCCCCTGTCACCTCGGGACAGGCCGCGGGGCAGGAGATGGGAGCGGGGATGTCCCTCCTGTCCCCGCTTCCCCCTGTCACCTCGGGACAGGCCGCGGGGCAGGAGATGGGAGCGGGGATGTCTCTCCTGTCCCCGCTTCCCCCTGTCACCTCGGGACAGGCCGCGGGGCAGGAGATGGGAGCGGGGATGTCTCTCCTGTCCCCGCTTCCCCCTGTCACCTCGGGACAGGCCGCGGGGCAGGAGATGGGAGCGGGGATGTCCCTCCTGTCCCCGCTTCCCCCTGTCACCTCGGGACAGGCCGCGGGGCAGGAGATGGGAGCGGGGATGTCTCTCCTGTCCCCGCTTCCCCCTGTCACCTCGGGACAGGCCGCGGGGCAGGAGATGGGAGTGGGGATGTCCCCTCAGGTCGCCGCTTACCTCAGAACCATGCTGCCTGCATGGAGGTTGTAGCGGGGGGTTTCTTCTCCCCACCGCTGTCCCCGGTGCTCCCGCTGCCTGCGCGGGAGGAGGGGGGGGAGCGGGTGGTGGTGCTGGTCGCGGCCCGTCTGTGTAGAGTGAGAGAGTGTGTGTGTATGTATATATGGGAGAGAAAGTGTGTGTGTGTATATGGGTGTGTGAGTGTGGGTAAGTGTCTGAGTGTGTGTGTAAGTGTGTGTAAGTGTGTGTGAGTGTGTGTGAGTGTCTGTGAGTGTGTAAGTGTGTGTGAGTGTGTGTGAGTGTGTGTGAGTGTGTGTGAGTGTCTGTGAGTGTCTGTGAGTGTCTGTGAGTGTCTGTGAGTGTCTAAGTGTGTGTGAGTGTGTGTGAGTGTCTGTGAGTGTGTAAGTGTGTGTGAGTGTGTGTGAGTGTGTGTCTGTGAGTGTCTAAGTGTGTGTAAGTGTGTGTAAGTGTGTGTGAGTGTGTGTGAGTGTCTAAGTGTGTGTAAGTGTGTGTGTGTGTGTGTGAGTGTGTGTGAGTGTCTGTAAGTGTGCGTAAGTGTGCGTGAGTGTGCGTAAGTGTGTGTGAGTGTGCGTGAGTGTGGTCAGTGTGTGTGCAGTGTGTCAGTGTGAGCAATGAGCAGTGTGTGTGCAGTGTGCAGTGTGTGTGCAGTGTGGCAGTGAGCAATGAGCAGTGTGTGTGCAGTGAGTGTGTGCAGTGTGTCAGTGTGAGCAATGAGCAGTGTGTGTGCAGTGTGCAGTGTGTGTGCAGTGTGGCAGTGTGAGCAATGAGCAGTGTGTGTGCAGTGAGTGTGTGCAGTGTGCAAAAAAAAAAATGTAAAAAAATTTTTTTTAAAAAAATTTTTTTTTTTTTTTTTTTTTTTTTTTAAAAAAAAACGGGAGCCACGGGAAAACCGCGTTATAACCGAATCGCGGTATAACGAGGCGCGTTATAACGGGGTTTAGCTGTATATATAGATATATATCTATATATATATATATATATATATATTTCAACCATTATCACCTACAGTACAGTAGCATACAGTGCTCCCACTGCAGCAAGGGATTCTGGGAAATGACATGCAATGTTTACTCGTTCATCCCACAACGTGGCGGTATCAAATATAGCGTTTTCCCAGTTATTATATCCCTGCAGGATGTAGGATAATAACAGCCAAACCCACATACTTACTACATTCCCGTTATGTCACATGTATTATTTCCTGTGAAGGAAGCGCTATGTATATTCCCATTATGGTCACAAATTGGACGATACTGTATTTCCATTATGTCTCCTATTATTTTCCCATGATATCTCATAGAATACTGTCATCCAAAACCACATCATTATTGAATGATTGAAAATGATGCTCCGTTTTATGTCAAGATTGTCTTGACACTTAGACCCCCAAGATTTCAATAGCGCCTCACTTAAAAGATGACATTATTTTTGATTCAAATGAACTTTTATGGTGCAGAAGCCGCATGGTGCCTGTGCCTACAGTGTATGTATTTGTCAGTGTGTCTCTATCTGCATTTCTGTCTCTTGCTGGCCGCCAGCCTGTGTGATGATGTCAGCCTGTCTGTGATGTAAGAGAGACATTGTGATATCATCACATACTGTAGGCAGGATGGCAGGTGTAAAGCTTCTAAAAGAGAGAGGGAGGGAGAGAGGTAGAGGAGAGAGAGGGAGAAAGAGGGAGAGAGAGAGCAAGCAGCTCCTCCCTCCCATGCAAATGACTGGAGGCAGAGGAGTAGAGGGACAGAAGCCTGTGCTGCTTGTAATGGGACAGGATTTGGGGTGCTGTTTCATGCTCTATCTCCCTCCCTCCCACTGTCTCAGGTGCAGAAAGTTTTCAAGGGAGAGAGGAAAGGAAGAGGAAAATGGAAGCTGAGGAGAGCTGGTCCTGTCCCTCTTGTTGGTAAAGAGGGGGCATCCAGAAAGAGGTAAGGAGATAGTTTTATTTTAATTCAAGAAGGAGTGCCTGGTGGCGTAGCTGGTGTGCTCTGTCACACTACAGACCCCTCCCTGTGTGTGTGTGTGCGTGCGTGCGTGCGTGCGTGCGTGCGTGCG
This sequence comes from Ascaphus truei, assembly GCF_040206685.1. Classification (NCBI taxonomy): domain Eukaryota; kingdom Metazoa; phylum Chordata; class Amphibia; order Anura; family Ascaphidae; genus Ascaphus; species Ascaphus truei. Next base: position 229,284 of record NW_027456942.1, read on the forward strand.
TGCGTGCGTCTGCAGGGGGTATCTGTCCCATCCATAGATATCAGGGGTACTGCAGCTGCTGCTGCTGTTCAAACTTTTGCTTTAGGCCCATTCCTTTGATGTTAATAAGCGTTTCTAGTACAATCTTTTTCGCTCTGTTCACCCACATCTTTACATTACCTCGTGTGTGTGTGTGTGTGTGTGTGTGTGTGTGTGTGTGTGTGTGTGTATGTGTATGTGTGTGTACGTGTGTATAGCATGTGTTTGAAACACTATACTGTATCTGCATAGAAAAAAAGCCTTCTTTTAGTAATGTACAGTTCAAATACTGTATGAACATGACCCCATCTCATCTCATCCCCCTGACTCTGAATACAAAACATTCATGTATTCGTTTGCAACTTTTCATACAATTTGCTTGCACCATTTCAGAGAAATTAAATATTTAAAATGGAAATAAATTGGTAACTGCAGTAACAAACAACACTGTACATGCTAATAGTACATCCATGTAAGCAGTACATACATGCTCAGGAGTTGTTTTTTTGGATCGGTATATACTTGTCATTATCCACTTCAACCATTTTAATTCCCCCCTTTTAAATTATTGTACTGGTTGATGTGTATGTATATATATATATATATATATATATATATATATATATACAGCTAAACCCCGTTATAACGCGGGTCTCGGGGTCCACCCCGAGACCACCGCGTTACTAACGGGGTCGCGAGAAAAAAAAATAGCCGCCGCGCTTTAGCGCATATTCATCCCGCGGGACAGGAGATGGGAGCGGGCATGTCCCTCCGCTCCCCGCTTCCCCCTGTCACCGCGGGACAGGCCGCGGGGCAGGAGATGGGAGCGGGGATGTCTCTCCTGTCCCCGCTTCCCCCTGTCACCTCGGGACAGGCCGCGGGGCAGGAGATGGGAGCGGGGATGTCTCTCCTGTCCCCGCTTCCCCCTGTCACCTCGGGACAGGCCGCGGGGCAGGAGATGGGAGCGGGGATGTCCCTCCTGTCCCCGCTTCCCCCTGTCACCTCGGGACAGGCCGCGGGGCAGGAGATGGGAGCGGGGATGTCTCTCCTGTCCCCGCTTCCCCCTGTCACCTCGGGACAGGCCGCGGGGCAGGAGATGGGAGCGGGGATGTCTCTCCTGTCCCCGCTTCCCCCTGTCACCTCGGGACAGGCCGCGGGGCAGGAGATGGGAGCGGGGATGTCCCTCCTGTCCCCGCTTCCCCCTGTCACCTCGGGACAGGCCGCGGGGCAGGAGATGGGAGCGGGGATGTCTCTCCTGTCCCCGCTTCCCCCTGTCACCTCGGGACAGGCCGCGGGGCAGGAGATGGGAGTGGGGATGTCCCCTCAGGTCGCCGCTTACCTCAGAACCATGCTGCCTGCATGGAGGTTGTAGCGGGGGGTTTCTTCTCCCCACCGCTGTCCCCGGTGCTCCCGCTGCCTGCGCGGGAGGAGGGGGGGGAGCGGGTGGTGGTGCTGGTCGCGGCCCGTCTGTGTAGAGTGAGAGAGTGTGTGTGTATGTATATATGGGAGAGAAAGTGTGTGTGTGTATATGGGTGTGTGAGTGTGGGTAAGTGTCTGAGTGTGTGTGTAAGTGTGTGTAAGTGTGTGTGAGTGTGTGTGAGTGTCTGTGAGTGTGTAAGTGTGTGTGAGTGTGTGTGAGTGTGTGTGAGTGTGTGTGAGTGTCTGTGAGTGTCTGTGAGTGTCTGTGAGTGTCTGTGAGTGTCTAAGTGTGTGTGAGTGTGTGTGAGTGTCTGTGAGTGTGTAAGTGTGTGTGAGTGTGTGTGAGTGTGTGTCTGTGAGTGTCTAAGTGTGTGTAAGTGTGTGTAAGTGTGTGTGAGTGTGTGTGAGTGTCTAAGTGTGTGTAAGTGTGTGTGTGTGTGTGTGAGTGTGTGTGAGTGTCTGTAAGTGTGCGTAAGTGTGCGTGAGTGTGCGTAAGTGTGTGTGAGTGTGCGTGAGTGTGGTCAGTGTGTGTGCAGTGTGTCAGTGTGAGCAATGAGCAGTGTGTGTGCAGTGTGCAGTGTGTGTGCAGTGTGGCAGTGAGCAATGAGCAGTGTGTGTGCAGTGAGTGTGTGCAGTGTGTCAGTGTGAGCAATGAGCAGTGTGTGTGCAGTGTGCAGTGTGTGTGCAGTGTGGCAGTGTGAGCAATGAGCAGTGTGTGTGCAGTGAGTGTGTGCAGTGTGCAAAAAAAAAAATGTAAAAAAATTTTTTTTAAAAAAATTTTTTTTTTTTTTTTTTTTTTTTTTTAAAAAAAAACGGGAGCCACGGGAAAACCGCGTTATAACCGAATCGCGGTATAACGAGGCGCGTTATAACGGGGTTTAGCTGTATATATAGATATATATCTATATATATATATATATATATATATTTCAACCATTATCACCTACAGTACAGTAGCATACAGTGCTCCCACTGCAGCAAGGGATTCTGGGAAATGACATGCAATGTTTACTCGTTCATCCCACAACGTGGCGGTATCAAATATAGCGTTTTCCCAGTTATTATATCCCTGCAGGATGTAGGATAATAACAGCCAAACCCACATACTTACTACATTCCCGTTATGTCACATGTATTATTTCCTGTGAAGGAAGCGCTATGTATATTCCCATTATGGTCACAAATTGGACGATACTGTATTTCCATTATGTCTCCTATTATTTTCCCATGATATCTCATAGAATACTGTCATCCAAAACCACATCATTATTGAATGATTGAAAATGATGCTCCGTTTTATGTCAAGATTGTCTTGACACTTAGACCCCCAAGATTTCAATAGCGCCTCACTTAAAAGATGACATTATTTTTGATTCAAATGAACTTTTATGGTGCAGAAGCCGCATGGTGCCTGTGCCTACAGTGTATGTATTTGTCAGTGTGTCTCTATCTGCATTTCTGTCTCTTGCTGGCCGCCAGCCTGTGTGATGATGTCAGCCTGTCTGTGATGTAAGAGAGACATTGTGATATCATCACATACTGTAGGCAGGATGGCAGGTGTAAAGCTTCTAAAAGAGAGAGGGAGGGAGAGAGGTAGAGGAGAGAGAGGGAGAAAGAGGGAGAGAGAGAGCAAGCAGCTCCTCCCTCCCATGCAAATGACTGGAGGCAGAGGAGTAGAGGGACAGAAGCCTGTGCTGCTTGTAATGGGACAGGATTTGGGGTGCTGTTTCATGCTCTATCTCCCTCCCTCCCACTGTCTCAGGTGCAGAAAGTTTTCAAGGGAGAGAGGAAAGGAAGAGGAAAATGGAAGCTGAGGAGAGCTGGTCCTGTCCCTCTTG
>NW_027456943.1:0-45000 GCF_040206685.1 Ascaphus truei
GGAAATTTACAGAGATAGCAGGTGATGGAATAAGTGCTGTAGATGGCAGTGCTTGGCCAAAAGGGGGTAGTAGGAGTGACTGTGTGTGGGATAATAGCCACGAGTGCAGGCTATTGGGATGCTTAATTTGTGGGGCAAGTTTTAAGGTTAGTTAGTATTTAATGAAAAGGTTGATACCATTTGCATTGGAGGAGATGACAGTGAGGCATAAATGAGAGCAAGTGTGTATTGGGAGAAGAGAGATTGGTCTGTAGTTTGAGACAGTGTTTTTGTCCCCACTTTTGAAGATTGGGACAGCTCTGGTAGTTTTCCAGGTTTTAGGAATATGGCCTGTAGACAGGATAGAGTTGATTATGGAAGCAATTAGTTTGACAATGGCTGAGGCCCAAACTCTTAAGAATTTAGATTGTAGTACAGTCAAGTCAACATTAGCTGCTTAGTTTTAAATAGGAGGAGCATTAATAGGAGATACCTCTGTCTATATGCGGATGTTAAGACAGTAGTAAACACATTGATACAAGAATTTGCTCCTAGGTATAAATTATCTCCCTATGAGACACTTATGGGATGACTTATGACTATCAGTAGTTCAAAGGAACAAATTAAGGACCATCTATTGGTAATAAAAAAATTAATAAGTATTGCATGCCACTAATACATTTTTTGAGTCTCTCTAGGCAAAGTTGAAAGTGCACCTACTCGAGAAGGGGTTAATAGTTAAATATTTCCTACGCAAGCATGCTCTTCATCCCAGATGAAAAGGCCCATACTAACCACCAATACAGCAATTAAAGTGTCAGAGATTCCTGGATCCACGTGGCTCACATAAAACTCATTCCAGCTCTACCAAAGACCAAAGTCATCTAAAGCACAGCCGCATCAAGTTAACATTTTGACGAGTCAAAACTCTGACTGTTAACCAACGAGGAAAATAAGATACCAGGCAGAGGCCTGATCTTATCAGGAACATTTCATTTTTTCAAAGACTCAGAACATTTCATTTTTTCAAAAGACTCAATATTTTTATTCTTTAATAGTATGTTTAAGTTAGAATTTTAAGATGTATGCACCATTGGGTCTGCGAAGGTATAACCCACAGAGAGATGACAGGATTGTCATGATGATGCTCTGCGGAGCTTTGTCAACATAACTCATCTGCCTGTGTTCCTTATACATCGCAGATATCTATCACCATGGTTAAGGTAACACTACACTAATTCACCATCTCACCCACAAACATCACAAAGTCTCAGTAATAGAATGTTGTGCTAATTCTCAAAATATTTGATGGTGGAGATAGATGCCATTTTCTTTAGCTAGCAGCAGAAAGGTCTAGCATTTTTGTATCCATTTTTACACACTACAAACACCAAATATTGCAGGGCTAAAAAGAAGTTTATGGAAAGAACAATTTTGGGTTAGTTTAGTTCTAAATGTAGGAGGTGGGTTACTATATGACAGGCGTAATACATTAACAGATGTTAGATGATGTCCTCAATTACACCACTACAGCCATAGCATCACTAAACCAAGAACAGGTTCAGATCAGGCTTATGGCCTTACAAAACAGAATGGCTTTAGATTACATTTTAGACATCAAAAGGAGGTGTATGTGCCCTAATTAAAGAACAATGTTGTGTTTTCATCCAAGATCAGAGTGGCAAGGTACAGCATGAGTTAGGCAAAATAGAAGAAATTCAAGAAAGACTTAGGAAAGAAAGTGTCACAGACTGGGACCCTTTGGGGCTTGATGGATTGGTAGGATCACTATGTAGAGGGAGAAAGGGGGTGGCCCGGTATTAAAGGGGTTGCACCCCATATGGCCATCCCCTGACCTCACCAGAGAGACAAGGGGTTAACTGGACTGCGGTTTGCACCTTGTTATACCTTGAAAATGTATGTTCCCCTGGTCCATGTTTCATTATAAGCCTGTATGTTAATGTTCTAAAGTGCATTTCTGTATCTCCAGTTCTGGAGGTCGCAGAGAGTTGATATTTGGCCAATATGTGGAGTCACTGTAGGCACTAAAAACTGACAAAGGTCGACCCACTGAGCCCACCAGAATGGAACTTATTAATATGTGTAGATATTAAAGTGTATATGTATTTTATTTTGGATCTGTTTTAAAAATGCAGACGCCATTTGCTAGGCTAATAGGTCATGAAGGGCAGACGGCTGAGTAGCCTAAGCACGGTGATCAAAAGTTAACTGCCTTGATTGTTACCCAATGTCTAGGGATTAAGTATTAATCAATCAACAAACTCTGTTACCTGAGGGCATGGGTTAGTCTGTTAGTCTGTGTCTCCATATTAGAGAGTGGATACAGATAATTGTTCACCAATAGGCTGTGTTCAATCTTAAGAATAGGGTTGCACAGGTATATAAACTGTGTCAACCCTACAGTTTTTAGTTATGCTTCTGATACCATCTTGAATGTCACTGGATTGCTGGAGTTATGCTTCTAATTCCATCTTGAATGTCACTGGACTGTTGGAGAATTGCTATTGGATACTTCTCCATCCCCCAACATTAAGTAAGTGTTACCTTCTTGTCTGTTAATTGTACTATATTGCTATGTTCACCTTATTTAAGGAATTAATTATATTTTATTATATCTAAGCCTCGTTCAGTTCAACCCAGATATTTTGTGTTCATTATATCTTGTCATAAGCTACCGTGACACACTAGGAGCGAAATTTTTGAATGTGTGCGATTGTGATACTCGTTGTCATCTATGTTTGTGTTACGGTTGTCAAAGGCATGATCCACAAATGTGCAACCCCCTCTGCAGACATAATGCCATTGTTTGCAGAACCAATTTACCGCAGTCCCTTGAAGAAAGAAGATGCCAAGTACAATGTTCTAACTCTGGAAAAGAATTTGGCCGCAACGCCATACGAGACTATGACTACATTTGGCAGGCACCCTTGTGCATTGTCCTATACCCTCAAGCAGCATTATGAGATGATGGAGCACCCCTGTGCCTCCCAACGTGTTTCTGGACTAAAATCATGCCAATAATTCTCAAAAAACAATGTTTTAAAGAATCAGAGGAGGGACTGACAAAGTTGAGACATTAGGGGGTCTGACATAACAGCATTAGGATCAAAGCAGCCATTTTTGTTTGACTATTTTCAATCCGCCATCTTGTCTTGTCTCTGTGGGTCTTAATTTCTGTGTTTCATTTCTGTATGAACAAAAGTGTAAAACAGACATGGAATGTTTTCGCTCCTAGCTGACTTTATTGATCTTTCCTCATCCAATCAGCTTCAAATTTAAAGTGTAAACAGGCTAGAAGTTGTGAGAACCCTTGAGATAAGCTCAGATTCTTACAGAGAAACTGATTCTCATACAATGTGCCAAGTGGCAGAATAGGCACATCCCATTTAACCCCATAATGTTTTTTAGCTGACAGACAGTTATCCAGTATTATTATGTATTACAAAATGACATCAGCTTTAGTATTGTATATATTAGTATTATATATTTAGTATTATATATTACAAAATGAGGTAATATTAGTGACGTGCAAGCCCCCCCACCCCCATAACGGGGTGGAGCTTTAGGTTTTAGGGTATAAATATATGGCATAACGTGTTATCTGTGAGAGAGCTTTTTTTCAAAAGCTGTCTCCTATGTGTACTTGACTTGAATAAATTCACGTGTTATTCTGTTTCAAAATAACCTCAGACTGTGTTTTTTATTTACGCTTTTTCTCAGATCTTTTCTTGGATTGGTAGGATATTACCAAAGTTTATTCCTAACTTTTCATCCTCGCTTACCAATCTAACAAAGAATAAAGAACAAAATTTGGTGACCTGGACCCCAGAGTGTAATGCTGCATTTAACCAGTTGAAGGATATTTTATGCAGTGAACCAGTGTTGAAAAGTCCAGATTTAAATTTACCATTTATTGTACACTGTGATGCTTCAGAGGTGGGGCTAGGGGCAGTACTTAGCCAGGAAGTTGAAGGGGCGGAACACCCTGTTTTGTATATAAGCCATCAGCTATATCCAAGAGTAAGCAGATATGCCACGGTTGAGAAGGAATGTCTGGCGATTAAGTGGGCATTGGAAGTGTTGAGGTGTTATCTGTTGGGGCAGCAATTTTCACAAGTCACCGATCATCATGCGCTTACGTGGCTAAACAATATGCAATGTAAGAATGCCAGGGTTACCCGATGGTATCTAGCAATATGCAATGTAAGAATGCCAGGGTTACCCGATGGTATCTAGCAATATGCAATGTAAGAATGCCAGGGTTACCCGATGGTATCTAGCAATATGCAATGTAAGAATGCCCGGGTTACCCGATGGTATCTAGCAATATGCAATGTAAGAATGCCCGGGTTACCCGATGGTATTTAGCAATATGCAATGTAAGAATGCCAGGGTTACCCGATGGTATCTAGCAATATGCAATGTAAGAATGCCCGGGTTACCCGATGGTATCTAGCAATATGCAATGTAAGAATGCCCGGGTTACTCGATGGTATCTAGCAATATGCAATGTAAGAATGCCCGGGTTACCCGATGGTATCTAGCAATATGCAATGTAAGAATGCCCGGGTTACCCGATGGTATCTAGCAATATGCAATGTAAGAATGCCAGGGTTACCCGATGGTATCTAGCAATATGCAATGTAAGAATGCCAGGGTTACCCGATGGTATCTAGCAATATGCAATGTAAGAATGCCCGGGTTACCCGATGGCATCTAGCAATATGCAATGTAAGAATGCCCGGGTTACCCGATGGTATCTAGCAATATGCAATGTAAGAATGCCAGGGTTACCCGATGGTATCTAGCAATATGCAATGTAAGAATGCGCGGGTTACCCGATGGTATCTAGCAATATGCAATGTAAGAATGCCAGGGTTACCCGATGGTATCTAGCAATATGCAATGTAAGAATGCCCGGGTTACCCGATGGTATCTAGCAATATGCAATGTAAGAATGCGCGGGTTACCCGATGGTATCTAGCAATATGCAATGTAAGAATGCCAGGGTTACCCGATGGTATCTAGCAATATGCAATGTAAGAATGCCAGGGTTACCCGATGGTATCTAGCAATATGCAATGTAAGAATGCCCGGGTTACCCGATGGTATCTAGCAATATGCAATGTAAGAATGCCCGGGTTACCCGATGGTATCTAGCAATATGCAATGTAAGAATGCCCGGGTTACCCGATGGTATCTAGCAATATGCAATGTAAGAATGCCCGGGTTACCCGATGGTATCTAGCAATATGCAATGTAAGAATGCCCGGGTTACCCGATGGTATCTAGCAATATGCAATGTAAGAATGCCCGGGTTATCCGATGGTATCTAGCAATATGCAATGTAAGAATGCGCGGGTTACCCGATGGTATCTAGCAATATGCAATGTAAGAATGCCCGGGTTACCCGATGGTATCTAGCAATATGCAATGTAAGAATGCCAGGGTTACCCGATGGTATCTAGCAATATGCAATGTAAGAATGCCCGGGTTACCCGATGGTATCTAGCAATATGCAATGTAAGAATGCCCGGGTTACCCGATGGTATCTAGCAATATGCAATGTAAGAATGCCAGGGTTACCCGATGGTATCTAGCAATATGCAATGTAAGAATGCCCGGGTTACCCGATGGTATCTAGCAATATGCAATGTAAGAATGCCCGGGTTACCCGATGGTATCTAGCAATATGCAATGTAAGAATGCCCGGGTTACCCGATGGTATCTAGCAATATGCAATGTAAGAATGCCCGGGTTACCCGATGGTATCTAGCAATATGCAATGTAAGAATGCCCGGGTTACCCGATGGTATCTAGCAATATGCAATGTAAGAATGCGCGGGTTACCCGATGGTATCTAGCAATATGCAATGTAAGAATGCGCGGGTTACCCGATGGTATCTAGCAATATGCAATGTAAGAATGCCAGGGTTACCCGATGGTATCTAGCAATATGCAATGTAAGAATGCCCGGGTTACCCGATGGTATCTAGCAATATGCAATGTAAGAATGCCCGGGTTACCCGATGGTATCTAGCAATATGCAATGTAAGAATGCCCGGGTTACCCGATGGTATCTAGCAATATGCAATGTAAGAATGCCCGGGTTACCCGATGGTATCTAGCAATATGCAATGTAAGAATGCCCGGGTTACCCGATGGTATCTAGCAATATGCAATGTAAGAATGCCCGGGTTAACCGATGGTATCTAGCAATATGCAATGTAAGAATGCCCGGGTTACCCGATGGTATCTAGCAATATGCAATGTAAGAATGCCAGGGTTACCCGATGGTATCTAGCAATATGCAATGTAAGAATGCCAGGGTTACCCGATGGTATCTAGCAATATGCAATGTAAGAATGCCAGGGTTACCCGATGGTATCTAGCAATATGCAATGTAAGAATGCCAGGGTTACCCGATGGTATCTAGCAATATGCAATGTAAGAATGCCCGGGTTACCCGATGGTATCTAGCAATATGCAATGTAAGAATGCCCGGGTTACCCGATGGTATCTAGCAATATGCAATGTAAGAATGCGCGGGTTACCCGATGGTATCTAGCAATATGCAATGTAAGAATGCCCGGGTTACCCGATGGTATCTAGCAATATGCAATGTAAGAATGCCCGGGTTACCCGATGGTATCTAGCAATATGCAATGTAAGAATGCCCGGGTTACCCGATGGTATCTAGCAATATGCAATGTAAGAATGCCCGGGTTACCCGATGGTATCTAGCAATATGCAATGTAAGAATGCGCGGGTTACCCGATGGTATCTAGCAATATGCAATGTAAGAATGCGCGGGTTACCCGATGGTATCTAGCAATATGCAATGTAAGAATGCCCGGGTTACCCGATGGTATCTAGCAATATGCAATGTAAGAATGCCCGGGTTACCCGATGGTATCTAGCAATATGCAATGTAAGAATGCCCGGGTTACCCGATGGTATCTAGCAATATGCAATGTAAGAATGCCCGGGTTACCCGATGGTATCTAGCAATATGCAATGTAAGAATGCCCGGGTTACCCGATGGTATCTAGCAATATGCAATGTAAGAATGCGCGGGTTACCCGATGGTATCTAGCAATATGCAATGTAAGAATGCGCGGGTTACCCGATGGTATCTAGCAATATGCAATGTAAGAATGCCAGGGTTACCCGATGGTATCTAGCAATATGCAATGTAAGAATGCCCGGGTTACCCGATGGTATCTAGCAATATGCAATGTAAGAATGCCCGGGTTACCCGATGGTATCTAGCAATATGCAATGTAAGAATGCCCGGGTTACCCGATGGTATCTAGCAATATGCAATGTAAGAATGCCCGGGTTACCCGATGGTATCTAGCAATATGCAATGTAAGAATGCCCGGGTTACCCGATGGTATCTAGCAATATGCAATGTAAGAATGCCCGGGTTAACCGATGGTATCTAGCAATATGCAATGTAAGAATGCCCGGGTTACCCGATGGTATCTAGCAATATGCAATGTAAGAATGCCAGGGTTACCCGATGGTATCTAGCAATATGCAATGTAAGAATGCCAGGGTTACCCGATGGTATCTAGCAATATGCAATGTAAGAATGCCAGGGTTACCCGATGGTATCTAGCAATATGCAATGTAAGAATGCCAGGGTTACCCGATGGTATCTAGCAATATGCAATGTAAGAATGCCCGGGTTACCCGATGGTATCTAGCAATATGCAATGTAAGAATGCCCGGGTTACCCGATGGTATCTAGCAATATGCAATGTAAGAATGCGCGGGTTACCCGATGGTATCTAGCAATATGCAATGTAAGAATGCGCGGGTTACCCGATGGTATCTAGCAATATGCAATGTAAGAATGCCCGGGTTACCCGATGGTATCTAGCAATATGCAATGTAAGAATGCCCGGGTTACCCGATGGTATCTAGCAATATGCAATGTAAGAATGCCCGGGTTACCCGATGGTATCTAGCAATATGCAATGTAAGAATGCCCGGGTTACCCGATGGTATCTAGCAATATGCAATGTAAGAATGCGCGGGTTACCCGATGGTATCTAGCAATATGCAATGTAAGAATGCGCGGGTTACCCGATGGTATCTAGCAATATGCAATGTAAGAATGCCCGGGTTACCCGATGGTATCTAGCAATATGCAATGTAAGAATGCCAGGGTTACCCGATGGTATCTAGCAATATGCAATGTAAGAATGCCAGGGTTACCCGATGGTATCTAGCAATATGCAATGTAAGAATGCCCGGGTTACCCGATGGTATCTAGCAATATGCAATGTAAGAATGCCAGGGTTATCCGATGGTATCTAGCAATATGCAATGTAAGAATGCCAGGGTTACCCGATGGTATCTAGCAATATGCAATGTAAGAATGCCAGGGTTACCCGATGGTATCTAGCAATATGCAATGTAAGAATGCCCGGGTTACCCGATGGTATCTAGCAATATGCAATGTAAGAATGCCAGGGTTACCCGATGGTATCTAGCAATATGCAATGTAAGAATGCCCGGGTTACCCGATGGTATCTAGCAATATTCAATGTAAGAATGCGCGGGTTACCCGATGGTATCTAGCAATATGCAATGTAAGAATGCCCGGGTTACCCGATGGTATCTAGCAATATGCAATGTAAGAATGCGCGGGTTACCCGATGGTATCTAGCAATATGCAATGTAAGAATGCCCGGGTTACCCGATGGTATCTAGCAATATGCAATGTAAGAATGCCCGGGTTACCCGATGGTATCTAGCAATATGCAACGTAAGAATGCCCGGGTTACCCGATGGTATCTAGCAATATGCAACGTAAGAATGCCCGGGTTACCCGATGGTATCTAGCAATATGCAATGTAAGAATGCGCGGGTTACCCGATGGTATCTAGCAATATGCAATGTAAGAATGCCCGGGTTACCCGATGGTATCTAGCAATATGCAATGTAAGAATGCCCGGGTTACCCGATGGTATCTAGCAATATGCAATGTAAGAATGCCCGGGTTACCCGATGGTATCTAGCAATATGCAATGTAAGAATGCCAGGGTTACCCGATGGTATCTAGCAATATGCAATGTAAGAATGCCAGGGTTACCCGATGGTATCTAGCCCTGCAACCATTTAAATTTACGGTATCATACCGGCCTGGAAGTCAGCATCATAATGCAGATCATTTATCCCGGTATGGAGCTGAAAGAACTGGGAAGGAAAGTGGTGAGAAAGAGCAAGATTGATGTTCAAGAACTTTAGTGTATTCAGATTTGACTAATGTGTTTTTAGCTGATATAGGGCCTGGGCATGGAACCTCTAGAGTGGGAGGGCGGAGGTCCCCTATGTCTCATTACTGGAGAGTAAAATTGCAGCATCCCTGTCTGATACAAAAGTATGTTGGAGAAAAATCCTATCTGTTTTCCTCTTAAAGTGGGGGATATGTGACAGGCTGCTTGTACATTTTGTGTAAAGTAAGTGCATATTTGTTTTCTTGCAAGCAGTGCACCACGTTCCTGTCTTTACTGTTTTCTTTTTGCTGGGCCCAGCTATCTTTTCTCTCTTATACCCTAAACTTTACTAACCTTTCATGTGGTGTCCTGAAGGCAGTCAAATGAAGGCAGGAATGGTTTATTTGCTGCACAGTTTTAATGTACTGTACACATGCACGCAGTTCTAGCAGGAATGACGGGGGTTAATTCTTAATGGCCAGGTATAATAAATGTAACAGATTTTCTGACCTGGCCTGACCCACCCAATCTCATATTGGCCCCTGTGGTCTAACCACTCCCCATTACAGTGTGATGTCTGGTGGTGCACCTGTTGGCAACAGGACTCTTGAGTCTCCCGCATGATGTTGTGTGGGGATTGCCAACCCAGACAGGCAGCTGAGGTAGTGTGTGCGAGTCCTACCTAGATCCAGTGCAGCGCCTCCACCTCATCAGGATCCCAGCGTCCGCTTGTGGATGGTCCTGGTGAGGAACTCCTCTGTGGTGCCTCCCTCTATGTAAGTACTCCACACTCACACACGAGGTTATATTTGAACAAGGTCATCTTTATTGACGGTTCAGGCAGACTGCCCCTCATAGCGGTCGTACTTAGCCGCTCATGTTCTTGCTGCAATCCTTGGGAAGGTTCCTCCTTTTCTAATGGAGTTGCTTCCACCTCTCCCCTAAGGAAGATTCACCAGCTTCTCTCTGTCTGCTCTGCTCTGAGCTGCACACAGTCACAGCTCTTGCATCAGCCTCTGCAACATTGTTGCAGAGCTTCACATGCCTCTTACTGAACAGAGTCAAACACCAACTGAACTTCACTAACTTTAGACAGAGCTGTGTCTTATATCACCTAGGAACAGGCACATCTCTGATGTCACTAACCGTGGACACACAGCATGTTGTCACTTCCTATGGGACATATGACACCTCACCAGGGTGTGAGGGAAAACCTCCATGATTACTGCTGGCATGCCCATAACTTACCAGGCCTTACTGTCAGCATGAGAAAGAGATATGTACACCAATTTTAGATATGGCTACATTCTCCCCCTGGTGGAACCCAACGACCCGGCTGGGATCTAAATTTGCGGAACCTTCCTTCAGGTAGCACTGCAAAACACAACAATACACATTACAGTACATATCTTCATCATACATAATAACAGATACATCCTAACGTAGATGTACTGTATAACAACCAGGATTACTCCCTGATGGAGTATCCATTAGTGGTACTACCATACCCTCTTAAGGTGGCCTGCGCACAGCATGGCCCACTGGGCTTAGAGCAGCAATGCTGTAAACCTCTGGGTGACACTTCTCATCTAACCCGCCAGGATCCCAATTTTCTATGGAACTATCAGAATCCCAATTTTCCTCCCCATCACTGTTCTCTTACCCAGAACTATATCCTCTATCCTCATCAGTGGAATCCATCCATCCCACATAACCCTCGAATAATGGGATCGAGCACCGGTTCTCCCTAACCTTCTCGGACTCTGACTCTAGGGAGTCTCTCTCCTCCGTGTCCCCCCAGGAAGACACTCCTGATGTCCCAGTAGATCGGGACTTAGGCCACTCCACTCGCTTGGGCCTTTCCTCTAATTTTACTATAGCCACGCTAGAGCTCCAACTCGACATAGATGCCTCCCCCGAATAACCTCCACCCACCGACCCATCATCGGACGTATAGCTCGCCAGTCTCTCCCCAGTCCGTTCCTCACTGGTTCCCTGGGACCCTCCCGACATCCCCAAACTGGACGTGGACCCACGGGAAAAGGTGACTGGGACAGGGGCTTTATCTAGGGCATGGGGTTGGGCATATGGACGGGCAAATGGTATCCACGGGGTTCCGACCCGCTCTCTACCTTTGGATCGTCCAGTATCACTGCAAGGACTCTCCGCTGGCTGAGCCTCACCCTTCTCGGCTCTCCTCGCAGCCTGCCAGCTCTTTGTTGTCACGGGTGATCGGGAAGCACTGCCCGATCGCCGAGGCGTTGTGGTTCTCTCTCTGGTCGTTCCGCTACCTCCGCCAGAAGTGACGTCATCACCGGAACCGGATACTCCGCCATCTTGCGATGGATCCCCATGCGGGATCTCTTCCTCCACAACGACATCCGCCGCCGGAAGTGATGGTTCTGCTCTCCGCTCCGCTCGGGCCTGGGCTAGGCCTTCCTCCGCCGTTGCCACCACCGGCGCCTGGGGAGGGTAAGGATGTATCTCACCGCTCCGTCGGCTCGGGATGGGATCTTCTCCTCCTTCCGCGCTGTAAGTCACACGGCCGTGGGACTCCGCCGCTCCGGTTGTCTCCGCACAGGCGATCTCGGCACCTCGAGACTCCGCTCCGCTGTGACACAGGTAAGTGCTGGTTCTTTTGCAGCACCGCTGTAGTGGTCCGCCAGTAGGCGCATCACCACCAATGTCGGGCTTGCCTGCTCCTCGTCCGATGAAGCAGACTCCGACGCTAGTAGTGGCACTTCTGCAGGGGACCGACGGTGAGGTTCCGGGTTCTCACCGCGGTTGTAGACCCCTTTCTCTCTAGGCTCCGTTGCGATCATTATGAGCGATCCCCATTCTCTGGGAATCAACTGGTTCGGTGCAGACCGCACGCGGAGCTTCAGCCGTCAGCATGGCTGTGTCCGCCCCCGCCTTGACTACCAGGAAGCCTCCTGGCAATGAATAGGGATATACCCCAATGTCCATCTCGCTCTTTGTTGTGCTGGTTACGGGAGACACTTTGCACAATGGTCTCTCCTGTTCACCAGCTCGCAACTGTGGGCCAGGAAGCTCACATCCAGCTCCTCCCTCAGACAACTCGGGTCTTGCCTGGCAGAGATAGAGACCCCTCCCCCTGGTGAATATTTGGGGAGGGTCCCACAAGTTAATTGGATGCCCCGGCACAGGGGCTGAACGTGTCACAGTCCTGGGGGGCGCGGCCTCCGATTTCGCGCCATTACCCCCAACAGGGTGGGGTTCTTCCTTTGGCGCCAATCCCAGCCGATTTCTTGCAGCTGCCTTGCGTGCAAAATACCCTTCCTTCCCGCATACAACACCAGCTGCAGGAACTACTTTTGGTAACAGCACTGTCGGCTCACCAGCTCCTTGCTCCGCTGGATTCATGCCCACGGGGCATAATTGGAAACCACTCCCCCTTGTTGAGATTAGGGGGAGGTCCCATAGATTTATCGGGTGACCCAGCACTGGGGCTAAGTGAGTCACTGTCCATAAGGGCGCGGCTGCAGCTTTCGCGCCATACCCCCCATCAGGGCGGGGTTCTCTTGTTGGCGCCGCTCCTGGCCAACTCCCTGCAAGTTTTGCATTTTCAGAATTCTCTGCACTCGGCCCACGCGTTTTCCCAGGGAAGCGGGAACCGCCATTTTGGAATTCGTTTCCGTCAGCCCCAATCGCAATGTCCTCAATACTGTCCTCCAGGGTAGCACCCCGCGGTCCTAGGCAGGACCAAAACGGCGCGGCCACAGCTTTCGCGCCACTCCACAACAGGCTCGTGAAAGACGTTTCATTAGCAACTTGCCCTTCACCCGCACACATGCCATGTGCGCTCTCTCCATTAGCCTCCATCCGCCATCTTGGATTATCCGCACTGTGCGGATCCTCCATTCTTGCGGTCGCCATTCTCTCGCTGTACTTATGATTATTGTACATGGAGCTCCTCTCTGCGGGGCAGCCACCACACCGGTACAATAAAGATTTCCCTGATGCACCACCTTGTGTACCTAATGTAGGCTGGACTCGTGTATGCACTACCTCAGGCTAGGCTCACTCTCTCAGTGTCTGCTGTATCTCCTTCCTCCCAGTCTGTGCTCCCTTCAGTAAGCGGTCTGGAATGGGCTAGAGTACTCTGGCTCTTCCATGCAGTACTTGGGCGTCTACCTCTCTTGGTTAGCCTAGCGCAGACCCTCTCCAGGATTCTTGACCACGTTAACAGGCTATCCCTTTAGGCATCCTACCAACTAGCACTGCCTCAAGGTGACTAGGACAGCTATAGCCTGGCTCCAAACCCCCAACTCCTTTCAGGCCCCTAGGTCGTCCCTGCGAACTGACAAACTCCATCAGCCCCCTGACTACCCCTAGGCTCCGTCCCAACGCAGCACAAAGTGGCAGCAGACACTCTCCCTGTTTCCCAGTGTGCCTAGCAAAAGCCTGTCCTGTGACAGGTCTACATATCTCAGCAGCGCCTCCAAATGTAACGGATTTTCTGACCTGGCCTGACCCACCCAATCTCATATTGGCCCCTGTGGTCTAACCAGTCCCCATTACAGTGTGATGTCTGGTGGTGCACCTGTTGGCAACAGGACTCCTGAGTCTCCCGCATGATGGTGTGTGGGGATTGCCAACCCAGACAGGCAGCTGAGGTAGTGTGTGCGAGTCCTACCTAGATCCAGTGCAGCGCCTCCACCTCATCAGGATCCCAGCGTCCGCTTGTGGATGGTCCTGGTGAGGAACTCCTCTGTGGTGCCTCCCCCTGTGTAAGTACTCCACACTCACACACGAGGTTATATTTGAACAAGGTCATCTTTATTGACGGTTCAGGCAGACTGCCCCTCATAGCGGTCGTACTTAGCCGCTCATGTTCTTGCTGCAATCCTTGGGAAGGTTCCTCCTTTTCTAATGGAGTTGCTTCCACCTCTCCCCTAAGGAAGATTCACCAGCTTCTCTCTGCTCTGCTCTGAGCTGCACACAGTCACAGCTCTTGCATCAGCCTCTGCAACATTGTTGCAGAGCTTCACATGCCTCTTACTGAACAGAGTCAAACACCAACTGAACTTCACTAACTTTAGGCAGTGCTGTGTCTTATATCACCTAGGAACAGGCACATCTCTGATGTCACTAACCGTGGACACACAGCATGTTGTCACTTCCTAGGGGACATATGACACCTCACCAGGGTGTGAGGGCAAACCTCCATGATTACTGCTGGCAAGCCCATAATTTACCAGGCCTTACTGTCAGCATGAGAAAGAGATATGTACACCAATTTTAGACATGGCTACATAAATATAGACAAATCCTTACCTGAACTATATTAAGGTGGTGTGGGTATGTGACGTTGCTTGTGCAGACTGTGAAAGGAAGAGGGTGTTTCCTTCCTGCAATACCTTCCATGGTGGATTATACCATTGTATGGGGTTTAAATTAAGTGATATTCAATTTCAGTAAACTTCTTATTGTGCAAGAGTAATAACCGTGCAATTGATATTTACTTTTGTTTTTGCTGTAGCAAATTGTATATGTGATACCAAGTTTATTATGTTTCCTATTTGTGTATGTTTTTGAAATGTTTCCCCTGTGTTTGGCTTAAGTTGGTTTGGTCCTAATGAACCAGGTGTCTGATGCTATTTAAGGAGGAATCAGTTGGCAGATCAGAGAGAGAGTTAGAGAAGGTTGTACCTCGCTGCAGCTGCTCTGCAAAACTCTATTCTCGCCAGATTCTGCTGCACCTGCCTCCTTGAAGAGCTGATACCTGGAAATCCACCTGGTGAGCTTAAAGTAACCCTGCAATGTACTCTAAACCAGGTCTATCTGCTAGCTGTCTATCTTTTTTCTATGTGTGATCTGGATCTATAGCATAAACTGTCAGTGGAATAAACCTGTCCTGGTTTACCAACGAATACTTGTCCCTGTCTGACTTCCTGACTTTTGTTTCCTATGGGCGCAACCTTTCACACCATGTCAATGGCCAATTTGGCTATCTATATCTATAAGTCTGAAATAATGTTTGTGTGTGTATGTCTTCCCCCTGTGTGATTGGCCCTGTGTTCCCCCTGTGTCATTGGCCACGGACGCGCCCACCCCTCACATTGCACCTCTTGCCCTCCCTTGGATTAGGAATCTCACTTAGCAGGACCATCCACACCACTACCACCCGCCGCTCCTCGGCGCCGGCCTCACCTCTCCCCCACCACCAACCCCCCTCCCCCCGGTCACACCACTACCACCCGCCGCTCCTCGGCGCCGGCTCACCTCTCCCCCACCACCAACCCCATTCCCCCCCGGTCACACCAATACCACCCGCCGCTCCTCGGCGCCGGCTCACCTCTCCCCCACCACCAACCCCACTCCCCCCGGTCACACCACTACCACCCGCCGCTCTTCGGCGCCGGCCTCACCTCTCCCCCACCACCAAACCCCCTCCCCCTGGTCACACCACCCTGTGTCCCTGTCTCCCGCTGAGGACCCCTGCCACAGCCCCCCCCCCTTGGTAGCGCACCCCCATGTCCCTCGGGTGTCGGTCCACCCCGGACCCTGCCCCCACCCCATTCCCTGGTGCCCCCGTCACATGCGCGTTGCACGTGTGCTCCAGCGGCCTGCTCCCGCTCATCGGGCACTTCAGCCTCCTCCCGACGCCGGCTCGCGTCCAGTCCGGGTTGCTTCTCTACTGCATGCTCCGCCCCCACAACCAGGACCGACCGGTCAGAGCGCCCGGACAGGAGAGAGGCGCCTTCTGGACCGGTGGGAGCGCGGAGACTGGATGGAGGTGTCTGGTGTCTGCCGGTGGGGGGGAACGGGCGGGTCCTCACTGCAGTTCTTGTGGGTACCTGAGGACGTGTGTGTGTGTGACACTGGGTGTATGTGTGTGACACTGGGTGTGTGTGTGTCACTGGGTTTGTGTGTGTGGCACTGTGCTGCGCGGGGCGGTGGGGGAGACCGTAGCAGTGCAAGGGGGGAGGGGTTGGGGGAGGACCGGACCTGCGCAGAGGGAGGGAAGGACCACAGCTGCGCATGGGTGGGGGGAAGCGGAGAGAAACGAGGGCAACAGGGGGGGGGGGGCGGGCGAGAGGAAGGAGCGGGAGGTTTTGGTCCCGGGCAGCACTGGGTCTCTCAGCTAGTATATACATAAAGAAGGAAGGGATCCACTCAATGCGGCAACTACCGGCCTATATCCCTCCTCAACTCAGATTTAAAAATGTATAGTATCATTTTGGCAAATGGGCTGTACCCAATTTTACCGAGTTTGATTCACATAGATCAAGTGGGGTTTATCTCAGGAAGACAAGCCTCCGACAACACCCGAAAGATTATAAACATTATCGATCACGTGCACCTGACAGGTACGAAGACTATCTTACTAAGCTTAGTCGCGGAAAAAACATTCGACAGAATAAAGTGGGCTTTTTTAGACCAAACAATGATAAATTCGGATTTAGGGGCCCGTTCTTGGAGGGTGTTAGAGATCTTAACAAGACGCCCACAGCGTATGTCAAGCTTCCAGGAGGAGACTCAAGCCCCATAAAAATTAAAAATGGTACCAGACAGGACTGTCCTTTGTCTCCGCTTCTTTTTGCATTGTCGATTGAGCCCCCCGCAGCAACAATTAGAGATGAAATTAATATAAAAGGAATCAAAATTGGAGGGACTAGTTACAAAATGTCCTTATTTGCAGATGACATTATACTAACGTTGGCCAACCTGTAAGAAATCCAATTTAGCAATAATTATATTGTAATGAATGAATCTGTTGTCAAAGGCAGAATGTTAAAGTATACAGTATAATAGTCTGGACTTTCCTTCATATCTACATATGTGTCCGATATATATATATTACCTGATTGTATGTTCAGTTATTGTTACATGTGAAGTATTCTAAGTAAAAGGTCAGATCTATTCTGACAGACAGAATTGACCCAAAAGGTCAATTCGTGGCCTCAAGTTGTTGAACAGCTGTAAGTCCTAACTGGGAAAAATGCTGCATAAGACTTTTCCATTCAGCAAGTTTGAAACTACTTATATGTTCAGGGGTAGTTCATATGACATCAGTAATGTAGGTAAATACCGTGTGGGGATATAACATTTTAAAGGTTAAAATGGCTGACTGGTTGGGTCTTTATGGATAAATACTGCAGTGAGCTTAGTAAGCTTTAGAGAAAAGGACGGCCAGAGGAAGGAAGGGAGGCCAAAGGAGACCACCAGGCCGAAGACTGATAATACCATGAAAAGGAGAAAAGAAATGTTAATACCTGGAGAGAATATTAACAGAAAGAAAGTGATCATCGTCATTCTTACTATTTTTGTATGCAAGTAATTATTTTCAAAATAAACGTTTTGTTTTTGTGTGCAAACGACAAGAATGCTGAATTCTGTTATTCCGACGTGAATCTATAGAAAAAGCGAATTTAAGGACATTTAACACAACCCATTGACATCCCTCCCGAACTTGCAATCCCAACAAGACCAATTGGCAAAGTCTCAGGGTACAAAATTAACAATGATAAGTCAGAAGCCTTGAACTTATCTCTTCTGGCCCCAGAAATCAAGTTACTACAAGCAAACTTCAATTATAAATGGAGCTCCTCAAAGATTAAATATTTAGGGATACAGATAGCAAGCTCCTGCCAATCTCTCCATCAAAGTAACTGTACATTCCTTTTTGCAAAAAAAACAAAAAGGACCTACAGAGATGGAGTGGGTATCAGATATCTTGGTTAGGAAGAATAGCTTCAGTTAAGATGAATATACTTCCAAGACTTCTGTACTTTTTCCAAACCCTGACGATAAATGTCCCCCTGCCTGAGCTTAAAAATATCCAAAACCGGATTTTTCAATTTATATGGAAAGATAAAAGGCCAAGGGTGGCAAGATCGATGACGTTAGCACCAAAGGGATGCGGAGGATTGGGAGTCCCGGATATTATCAAATATTACCATGCGCCCAACTAAAACAAGTAGTAATGTGGAATAACGACCCAGCAACTTGCTGCTGGCTGGGGTTTGAGTCCTCCTATGTGAGCCCTCTCTCCCTCTTGATGGCACTGAGGACCCGGAGGGGGGGAGATACTCGCGGATGGTCTCGGCCTGGGAGCAATGAGGTTCACATGGAAGATATGGTCCAAAAATAAAGGGAAATACAATTTGTCCTCATTCCCGACTCTATTAACTCCCATATTTGGAAACCCAGAGATTCCCCCTGGCTGCTCTTCAAAGGATTTCAAACAATTTAGAGATTTAAACATTAACATAGCAGCCGATTTGGTAGATTAAGGTAAGATCCTGTCATATCAAGACCTTCAAAAGAAATATCAAACTCAGAATCTTCCGACCTTCAGCTTTCTCCAGATCAGACATATCCTGCAAGCAACCTCACAAAGAACAGATTTTACCAATATAACAAAATTTGAAAAGCTGTGCGGAAGGGGTTCATACCAGAGGGGGTTGATTTCGGAAATATATACGGGAATAGCATCGTCAGCGACAGCCACCAATCATAATTATATGTTAAAATGGGCAGAAGACCTCAATATGGAAATAGATAGACGGCAGCTAAAACGTCAATTTGTACAACAACAAAAGGAGAAAATTTAAACAACTTACCGTAATTTTCTTTTCCTGGAACCATGGCAGTGGGCACCATTGGGTTAATCCCTTCTCACTCTAGGTAGGACAGGAAGTAGACTTTTGCAGGTAGACCATATAAGGCCCCTCCCTCTACCTGCACACCAGTCTTACGTTTCTTCCATAGCTGAAAATATATAACTGATAGGCATTAGACATACATAGGGAGGGTAACTATGTGCCCACTGCCATGGTTCCAGGAAAAGAAAATTACGGTAAGTTGTTTAAATTTTCTCCTTTCCTGATCACCCTGGCAGTGGGCACCATTGGGACATACCCAAGCAGTGCAAATTTTAGGGAGGGATACATCAGATTAGACAACACCAGTTTAATGTCTTATCAGTTCAACCTTTATTAATACCCTTTACACTTTATTTCACTACAGTTTCTAAGACTCTACGTCCAAAGCTTGCGTCAGCTGATGATTGTACGTCTAGTCTGTAGTATTTCAGAAATGTATTGAATGAGGACCAGACAGCTGCTTTACATATCTGCCCTGGTGTGGCCTGGGCTTTGAATGCCCATGAAGTAGCCATGGCCCTTGTAGAATGGGCCTTCACCTTCAAAGGTTTATCTTGTCCTTTGCTTTCATAAGCTCTTTTGATACAAGACACAATCCACTGTGCAATTGTAGTCTTTGATGCCGCTTGTCCCTTCTTTGGTCCCTTTGGGATGACAAATAATTTGTCAGACTTTCGGATATCTCTCATCCTTTCTAGGTACACCTTAAGACATCTTACCACGTCCAATTTGTGTAACCTTTCCTCTTTCTCATTTTTTGGTTCTGGACAAAATGACGGGATCACCATCTCCTGACTCATGTGGAACTGTGATACCACCTTTGGCAGGAATTGATGTATCGGTCTAAGAACTGCCTTGTCTTGATGTATGATTAGGAATGGCTCCTTAGCAGATAGCGCCTGTAGTTCTCCCACTCTCCTTGCCGAGGTGATTGCTATCAGAAACGCCATTTTCCAAGACAACCATTTTAGGCCAATGTCCTGTATTGGTTCAAACGGAGCTGCTGTTAATACATCCAAGACTAACGACAAGTCCCATGTAGGTACTCTGTTCTTAATTTGAGGTTTTAACCTTTTAACTGCTTGAAAGAACCTGATTATCAGTCTTTCTACTGCCAGATTTCTTTCCAACAAAGCTGATAGTGCCGACACTTGTACTTTTAATGAGCTGAGACTGAGACCTTTCTCAAATCCTTTATGCAGGAATTCCACTATAGATACAATTTTTGGTGAAAGGAAATTTTCTCTCTCTTTTTCACACCAATCACAAAAGCAGAGCCAGATTCTATGGTATACTCTTGATGTGGAACTTTTCCTTGCTTGTAAGAGGGTTTGAATTGTTTTCTCTGAACAACCCTTCAGTCTCAATGTCTCCCGCTCAATCGCCATGCCGTCAAAGCCCATTGTTTGGTATTTGGATGGCTTATTGGCCCCTGTTGCATCAGGCCTTTTTGATCTGGTATGTGCCATGGTGTATCCACTGCCATATTTACCAGGTTTGTAAACCAAAGCCTTCTTGGCCAGTATGGTGCTATGAATATCACCTCTGCTCTCTCTTCTCTGATTTTCCTGATTGTTTTTGGAATCAGAGGAATTGGAGGGAACAGGTATCCCAATTTGAAGTCCCATTTGAGACTGAGAGCATCTGTAGCTTGTGCGCTTGGGTGAAATTGTCTGGAACAATAGTTCCTTACTTTGCGATTCTGGTGTGTCGCC
Organism: Ascaphus truei; assembly: GCF_040206685.1. Taxonomy (NCBI): domain Eukaryota; kingdom Metazoa; phylum Chordata; class Amphibia; order Anura; family Ascaphidae; genus Ascaphus; species Ascaphus truei. Next base: position 20,578 of record NW_027456943.1, read on the forward strand.
ATCAGATCGATGTCTGGTTGACCCCATCGCTCTACCAGGTCTTGGAATACTCCTGGATTTAACGCCCATTCTCCTGGGTGAATGATATTGCGACTTAGAAAGTCTGCTGTGACATTTTCTAGTCCTGGGATATGTATGGCTGTGATATCCGACAAGTGGCACTCTGCCCAACCGAGTATTTCTGCTGTGAGCTTCATCAGCTTTCTGCTCCTGGTTCCTCCTTGTTTGGCTATATATTTGACCACAGAGCTGTTGTCTGATTCTATCTTATACAGCCATCTCTTATTTTGTCCTGGAAAACTTCTAGGGCCTTTTGTACTGCTTTTAATTCCAGCAGATTTGATGGTAAGTGGTTTACCTGATTTCCCCAGGTTCCTTGCACCACTTCTTCTCCCATCTGAGCCCCCCAACCTGTCTTGCTCGCATCTGTTGTAATTTTTAACCAGTGCACAGGTTGTAGCGTTTTCCCTTTGACCAGGTTTCGGGTATCTTCCCACCATTTTAACTCTTGTTTTGTTTGTGGGTGTAACAAGATTCTTTGTCTTGTGTCTTTGTGATTCCCGTTCCATTGTTGCAGAAAATTGTTTTTGCAGAGGTCTCATATGCAACGCTGCCCACTTTGTGACGCTTAATGTTGAAGCGAATTTCCCCAGGAGTCTCATGCATTCTTCTGCAGAAGTCCTGGTAGCTTTTCTGAGCCTCCTTGTTCGCATGGCTATGTCTAGCCCCTTTGCCTCTGGCAATCTCACTCCCAGAAATCTTAAGAGCTGAGTGGGTACCCAATGCTCTTGTCTCTGTTTATTAACCAACCGTGATGTTCTAGGAAGGTTATTACCATTTTCTGGTCTTGTTGGAGTTTCCCCCCATCCTTTGATTTTACCCGGATGTCGTCCAGGTAAGGGTATATCTCTACCCCCCTTTCTCATCTCTGCCACTAGAGGGGCTAGAACCTTTGTAAACGACCTTAGGGAAGTTGCCAGACCAAATGTTAGTGCTGTGTATTGATAATACTCTTGATTTACTGCAAACCTTAGGAATCTTTGATGCCCTTTTGCTATTGGTACATGTAATAAGCGTCTTTTAAGTCTATCGCCACCATCCAGTCTCCTGGTTGTACCTCTTGTATAATCAGATTTACAGACACCATTTTGAACTTTCTTATCTTCAAGAATGAATTTACCTTTCTTAGGTCTAGGATTGCTCTGTAATCCCCTGTAGGCATCTTTACCAAAATTATTCTGGAAAAATTCCGCTTCCTCTTACCTTTTCTATTACTTCTGCCTGTAGTAATTTCCTTAAAGCCGTATTCCTATAACAGCTGGATTCTCAGAAGCTGAACACCTCTTTATTTTATTCATCTGTTGGAGACTGAATCTCCTGGCTCTGTCCTGATGCCTTTGTTATTATTGCATCTAGTTTGCTGCCGAATAGGAATTCACCTTCAAATGGTAATGTACATAAGGTGTTCTTTGATGCTGTGTCAGCCATCCACTGTCTGAGCCATAAAGCTCTTCTTGCTGATACCGCTAGTACCATAGACTTGGCTGCTATTTTTACTGCATCCAATGAGGCTTCTGCTATGTAATCAGTTGCCCATTTCACCACTGACAACGCCTTAAGAATAGTACTTCTTTTACACCCTTGTCTATTGCCTCTTCAATATTGGCAATCCACACTCGCATAGCTCTAGCAATTGATGTAGTTGCTATGGCTGGCTTGTAGGCTGTTCCTGCCGTAACATATGCTTTTTTTAATGCATAATCCATCCTTTTATCCATAGCGTCTTTTAATGACGCTGCCTCCTCTAAGGGAATTGTGGTCTTTTTTACTATTCTGGAAATAGCAAGATCCACCTTTGGGCTAACCTCCCACTTTCTCATTTCCTCTTGTGGGAATGGATACATCTTCCCAAACCTTTTAGGCGTAATACTCCGGCGTCTGGTTGCGCCAACTCCACCTGAATGAGGTGCTTAATTACTTGATGGATAGTAAAGACTACCTTTTAAAGCAGCAGCAGTAACAGCAGTAGTAGTACTAGTAGCAGTAGTAGCAATAGTAGCAATAGTAGCAGCAGTAGCAGCAGTAGTAGCAGTAGTAGCAGTAGTAGCAATAGTAGCAGTAGTAGCAATAGTAGCAGTAGTAGCAGTAGTAGCAGTAGTAGCAGTAGTAGCAGCAGTAGTAGCCGTAGTAGCACGCCTAGCCTGTCAAAGCAGGCCAGTACAGAACTCTTGAAGCAGCCAGGACACTTTTTTTTTTTTTTATTTTTTTTTTTAAATTTCAGAGGTGCCTGTTTTCAACCTCCTCCTGTTTGGATTCGATCCCACAACTTCATCCAAGTATATCTCAAACACTGCACACCCCAACTCTGTGAGCCACAAGATACCATTGTGTTAACTCCTAAATGTCTTTCAGTTCAAAAACCTGTATCAAGGCTTTGATGAGTGGATCCACCCTTTCTACATCAATTTCAGATTATTCCTGAATATCTTGATCTGATGAATCCATTTCATTCTCTGACACATGAAAACAATCACTTTCAGACCCATATGATGAAAAACCTTTCCCCTTATCCAGACTGGTCTGGGATATAGATCTTTCCTGCGCAGGGTTAACAGCTTGCTGCACTTCCGCATCAACTCTTCCTTCATCAATAAAGAAAATGCTCATTTGTTCACTGGTATCACCTGCAGGTGTCTTAAGACAATCTTCACATAATTACTTCCCTATTAGGGCTGGTTTCTCACAAGCTGAACACCATTTAGTTTCTTAGCAACCTTCATTTATGTTGCAGGGATTCCCCCGTCCCTTTTGAAGATCCTGCTTCTGGGAGGGTAACCACTGAACTAATTTATAAAACAAAATAAATGCTAAACATACACCCTAATGTATATATATATATACCATCTCTCTTTTCCCATTGTAGAACTAAACTAAGGACTCACCTAGTCTTGGGAACTGATGTTTTGGGTGTCTCCATTTTTGCATCCATATCCAGCACTTGGCTTCTCCCTGCTGAGCGTTCCATGCTGCAGCTTCACTCACACATACATCGTGTGGCCGTCGCATTCATGACGTCATCAAGTGCTCGTGCTCGTGCACCCGCACGGCTCGCGTGTCCGTGCACGCACTTGCCGGCCTGCACGCGCGCGCTCCCGAGCGGCTACGTGCCCTGTACCCTTCTCCGCAGTATCCTTGATACACTTGCGGTCCTCTGAACCTCCTAGGTTCACCGCGGATTCCTGGGGTAGTACCGCCGCGTTGTTACGCTGTTGCGGTCTGTAGAGCTCCTCCGCTCGCAGCTATTGCTGCTCCCCCTTCCGCGTGTGGCGGGCTGCCGGGTACCTTACCGCAGCGTTCAGGCGCTTATGCGGTGAGTCTGGGCCTCCATGGGTCCCAGCTGCAGCTGTTGTGCGCCTCGATCCTGGGCATTGCACTAAGCTTTTGCGCTGCAGCTCCTTCCCCCCACCCAACAGGGGTACCCCCGACTCTAAGGGGTCTCCGACTTGCCCCCCGCAGGGCGCACCGCGGAGCTTCAGGGCAGAGAGGGTGAGACCCTGGTTAACTGCACAAAGTGCAGTAGGTGAGCCCTGTTAAAAAATAACAAATCCTACACCTAGCTGTGAGGACAGGAAAAAGACTGGTGTGCAGGTAGAGGGAGGGGCCTTATATGGTCTACCTGCAAAAGTCTACTTCCTGTCCTACCTAGAGTGAGAAGGGATTAACCCAATGGTGCCCACTGCCAGGGTGATCAGGAAAGAAAACATATACAAAATTCTGTTTCACTGGTACTTAACTCCAAGTAGGCTGAGCCAGATCTTCCCTGGAACCCTGATCTCTGCTGGAGGGGGTGTGGCCAGAGAGGAGATATGGCTCATATCTGGTGGACTTGTCCGCAGATTAAAACATTCTGGCTTATGATTCAGAACCTCACAGAACTAAGAATACAGATAAATCCGCTGACTTTTTTACTGGCCATGCCTATTGAAGAATCTCTGGAATTAGTACAGATACAGCTGGTTCTGTTTGAGTACAAGCTTCTGGTTCTTTGTATATAAAAAATGCTGTAAAGATACCCCCTTGAAACACTGTTATATTACTAATTTGTTTATCCCTGTGAAAACCAATAAAAAAGTTTGAAACAAACACACTTGTGTTGGTATAACAGTTTTACTGCAGACTAATAATAACAACACTCCAAAACATACAAGCCTCGCAGGGTCGTACCCCTTCACCGTGCTCCCCTTTGCACCGTGTTCTCACCCTTGTGGGGTTTACCCCAAGTACTAAAATGCCCATGAGCACCCAACACTCTGGTGTCCATGGAGTAAATCACCCTCCCAATGTCCCACTAGCCCATGGTGCATGGTGAGACGAGATACCAGCCGGGTGTGTCCACACCTGGGCGCGCAAGGATGAATATGGGATCCACAGATCCGAAGTGATGAATTGCGACGTCTCCGCCTCTGCGTTGGGTGGGTTCCGCGTGGATTGTACCACCTTAGAGAATCTGTGGTCATAGATGGATGATCTGCTCCCTGATCAACCTGGTCCAGGATGCAGCCACGTCCTGGCTTTGTCTCTATTCTCTGGTTCTACAGGGCAGTGTCCCTGCAGCAACCACAAGCTACACAGGGGAGTCGGGGCCTAGCTGGGGCCCAATAGGGGATATCTGGCCTATTGCAGGTGCCACAGACACCTGCACAGACTGTACCTCTTACCCCTTCTTTGTCCCAGCTCCAACTGGCGTGGCTTGCAGCACACGAAAAGTATCTGCAGAGCAGGAGGATTCAGGAGCCCTATTGGCTGATAAGTGCTATGTGACTCTGTCCCAGAGGCTGATGGGATATGTAGTCCCTGCTTGCAGTCTTTTTCTATTGGCCGCCATTCACACGCTTGTCCTGCGAATGCGCAGTATCGTGCGCATGTGCAATTGCCTCTAAGATGGCGTGGCCTGCAAAGGAAGCGACGCGATCGCCATCGCAACCTTCCTGGCACCTCCGGAACCTGCTCCGTGCCTTTGCTCCCACACACAGCCCTCCCCGCACCTTCCCCACCCTCCATTGTTGGTCACAGCCGCAGCGGTCAAGGGGAGCCCAGAGAGCGACCCATGCTATACACCTCTGCACACATCTCTTACACAAAGATACGCCCTTTCCTCTGTTGCCCGACTGCTAAAACTCTGACACAGACCCTCATTCTCTCCCGTCTCGATTACTGTAACCTCCTGCTGTCTGGCCTTCCTGCCTCTCACCTGTCTCTCCTATAATGTATCCTAAATGCTGCTGCCAGAATCACACTACTCATTCCTAAATCTGTCTCAGCGTCTCCCCTGCTGAAATCCCTCTCCTAGCTTCCTATCAAATCCCGTATCACACACAATTCTCCTCCTCACTGTTAAAGCTTTATACTCTTCTGCTTCTCCTTACAGCTCAGCTGTAATTTCTTGCTATACACCATCCCAACTCTTGCATTCTGCTCAAGGATGTCTTCTCTCTACCCCTTTCGTATCTAAAGCCCTCTCCTGCCTTAAATCTTTCTCACTGACTGCCCCACAACTCTGGAAGGCCCTTCCCCGCAGTATCCGACTAGCACCCTCTCTATCCACCTTTAAGACCCACCTGCTTAAGGAAGCATATGAGTAGCTCCATGGCTGATAATTTACAACTCATACATAAACCTTGGCCCCCTGCAGACACACTTACCAGAACGCCCACCTACTGTCTCTGTACGTTCTTCCTACCAACCAATTTGATTGTAAGCTCTTTGGAGCAGGGACTCCTTTTCCTAAATGTTACTTGTGTCTAAAGCACTTCTTCCCATTATGTTTTATTTGTATTATTTGTTATTTATACGATTGTTATGTGTATTAGTGCTGTGAAGCGCTATGTACACTAATGGCACTATGTAAATAAAAGACATAGATACCTACCCTGTGTACACACTTGGGTGACAAGGTTTTCTTACTGAGATACATTGTATACACTCTGCACATGGGAAAGGTTTCTCCCCTGTGTAAATGCTCTGGTGTCTGAGGACTGTCCTCCTATTACGGAATTGAGTATGATGTAATCCCCTTTTATGAATTGTTTGGTGTGTGTTGAAGTGCCTCTCAGGGATGAAATGTTTCCCAAATTCTGAACAATTAAAATGTTGCTCCCTTGTGTAAATCTGCTGGTGTAACAAGAGGCCCCACTTCGTACAAAATGGTTTACCCAACTCTGAACAAGCAAATTATTTCCTGTGTGAATCATGTGGTGTGTGAGGTCATTCATCCAAGAAACGTTTTTCCTATACTCTGTCCATGTGAAAGGCCTCTCCCTGCATGAATTTGTTGGTATCTGAAGAGGTGACCCTTAACACTGAATTGTTTCCCACACTGAACAAGCAAATGGTTTCTCCCATGTAAATACTTGGGTGTGACAGGAGGTCACACTCTGTACTGAATTGTTTCCAACACCCTGAACTAGGGTTAGACAATAACAAAAATACTTCCCACCATAAGAGTATTAAGTAATTTATTGTGATAACAATATTCAGCAATATATTAACACCCAATAGAAAGCAAAAAAGCAAAAGTCCTCAAAATGTTCAAGGTCATTTATTGTGAAACATATTTCTTATACAAATCCATTTCATTCTTAATACAATGTAAAAAAGCAAATATATTTTAATTTTAAGAATAACAAAGGTTTCAATGAAAATGTTACACTAACTACACCCACACTAAAGCCCCCTTTCTTTACCATTTTATTTTTATTTATTTATAAAATGTTTTACCAGGAATTATAGGCTAAAGCAGTAAAATTCAGGGCATTATTGAAAACCCTGCTCTCTGATTGGTTAAAATTCCGGGCATTATCCACAGTAATGCCCTGAATTTCAGCAGCTTGCAAAATGCAGTTTTCAATCTGTTTATTTCCAGCCAATCGGCTTTCAGAACAGCTGAGACAGGGCAGGGGATTGGTTTGAATTAAGTAAAAGCTCTGAGACATGGCAGGGGATTGGTCAAAAAGTATCAGCCACGTTTAGCTCCACCCACTCCCGAGCTGACAGATTTTCTGAGCAGATTCAGTTGAATTGGGAGGAGAGAGACTGCAAAGAAGTAAGTGTGTTGTGTATAGAGGTGCAGTGTTGTGTGTGTGTGTGTGTGTGGGGGGGGGGGGGGGTGGTGAGGGGGTTGTAGAGGTGCTGTGCTGTGTTGTGTGTAGAGCTGGGGGGGAGAGTTTAGTAAGTGGCTGCATTTTTTATTATGGCTGCAGTGTGTGTTGTGCTGTTGTATGTGTAGCAGCCGTTTGTGTGAGTGTAGAGCTTGTGTGTGTGTGTGTGTGTGTCAGTGGCAGCGTTTATGGGTGTTGCATGTGTGTGTAGCAGCAGAGTTTGTGTGTGTAGAGCTGCTGTGTGTAGAGCTGCTGCTGTGTGTGTAGAGGTTTGTGTGGGAGTTGCTGTGTGTGTGTGTGTGTGTGTGTGTGTACACAGAGGGGGTGGCAGTGTGTGGATATAGATATCTGCAGTGTAAGCGTATATAGAGGTGGTTTCATGTATTTACCATTTTATTTTAATAAAAAAATCTATTTAACTATACAAAAGTGTCTATTATTTATGAAATAAGCCTACGTTTAGCCTATAATATAAATAATCCTCTCAGAACAGGGCATTACTGCCCAATAATGCCCTGTTCTGAGGGGATTATTACTTAAATAATATATTGAGAGTTACTTCTCGTTTTCATGTATTTCCTGGGCACAGAGTTAAGATGACAAATAATACATGGTTACAAATACAGTTACATAAGTGAACAGGGTATACATAATATACAAGACATTGCATGCACAGTTAAAGATAATATATATTATAAGCATATGTAACAGTTACAGACCAGATTAAAATGTGAGAGCCTTAGTTTTGAAAGAACTTAAACTGGTGGTGGATGCGAGAGTCTCCGGTAGGTTGTTCCAGTTTTGGGGTGCATGGCAAGTGAATGTACAATTACCCCCTCGACCCCCCTTCTCCTGTACACATCAATAGGGCATGGGTAGGCGTGGGTTAATGGGCATGGGGAAGGAGGGGGTCAAGAGGCACGGTAGAGAGCCGAGAGAAATACGGGGGAGGAGAGAAAGGGGTTGAGTCATGGTGGAAGGGAAGGGGTAAGAGACATGGCAGAGGGGAAGTGGTTAATATGGAGGGGTGAGATTACCAGCAGGAGGATTCCTTATAGCTGCAGCATGTGAAAGTCAAGGAGCTCCCAGACTCGCTCCCACTCCACTGTCTCTACCAGACCCACACTCAGTCCTCTCTGACAGTCCCCACCTCCACGCCTCTCTGCCAGACCCACCCCCACTCTGCAGCTGCTGATAGGAATGCCATGGTAAGAAGTAAGGCAAGTATTGCGTTACCCTCCATTTTTATTACTGCAGTATTACTATGCTACTGGTATATTGCCCAACCCTACTTTGAACAATCACATTTTATCTCATGTATGAATCCTCATGTGTGTAATGAGGCTGATCCTCAGTGATAAGCTTTCCCCACACTATGTACATGGAAATGGTTTCTCCCGTGTATGAATCCTGTGGTGGGTGAGGAGGTGGCTCATTTGAGAAAAGCTTTTCCCACACTCTGTACATGTGAATGGTGTCTCCCCTAAATGAGTCCTCTGGTGTATGAGGAGACTGCGCTTAGTACGGAATGGTATCCCACACTCTGTACATGTGAATGGTTTCTCCCCTGTATGAATCCGCTCATGGCTGAGGAGCTCCGCCTTCGTATAAAAGCTTTTACTACACTCTGTACATGTGAATGGTTTCTCCCGTGTATGAATCCTGTGGTGGGAGAGGAGGTGGCTCATTTGAGAAAAGCTTTTCCCACACTCTGTACATGTGAATGGTTTCTCCCCTGTATGAATCCGCTCATGGTTGAGGAGCTCTACCTTCCGAGAAAAGCTTTTACTACACTCTGCACATGTGAATGGTTTCTCTCCTGTATGAGTCATCTGGTGTATGAGGAGGCTTCTCTTAATACTGAATTGTTTCCCACACTCTAAACATGTGAATGGTTTCACCCCTGTATGAGTCATCTGGTGTAGGAGGAGACAGCTCTTAACTGTGAATTGTTTCCCACACTCTGTACATGTGAATGGTTTCTCCCCTGTATGAATCCGCTCATGGATGAGGAGTTCTTTCTTCCCAGAAAAGCTTTTACTACACTCTGTACATGTGAATGGTTTTTCCCCTGTATGAGTTATCTGGTGTCTGAGGAGGGTTCTCTTAATACTAAATTGTTTCCCACACTCTGTACATGTGAATGGTTTTTCTCCTGTATGAGTCATTTGGTGTAGGAGGAGACTGCTCTTAACTGTGAATTGTTTCCCACACTCTGTACATGTGAATGGTTTCTCCCCTGTATGAATCCGCTCATGGTTGAGGAGACCTGTCTTCCGAGAAAAGCTTTTACTACACTCTGTACATGTGAATGGTTTCTCCCCTGTATGAGTCATCTGGTGTCTGAGGAGGGTTCTCTTAATACTAAATTGTTTCCCACACTCTGTACATGTGAATGGTTTTTCTCCTCTATGAATCATCTGGTGTCTGAGGAGACGGCTCTTAACTGTGAATTGTTTCCCACACTCTGAACATGTGAATGGTTTCTCCCCTGTATGAATCCGCTCATGGATGAGGAGATCTGTCTTCCGAGAAAAGCTTTTACTACACTCTGCACAAGTGAATGGTTTCTCTCCTGTATGAGTCATCTGGTGTATGAGGAGACTGCTCTTAGTACGGAATTGTTTCCCACACTCTGTACATGTGAATGGTTTCTCCCCTGTATGAATCCGCTCATGTTTGAGGAGGTCCGCCTTTGTAGAAAAGCTTCTACTACACTCTGTACATGTGAATGGTTTCTCCCCAGTATGAGTAATCTGGTGTCTGAGGAGATGGCTCTTAGTACTGTATTGTTTCCCACACTCTGTACATGTGAATGGTTTCTCCCCTGTATGAATCTGCTCATGGATGAGGAGTGCTTTCTTCGTAGAAAAGCTTTTACTACACTCTGTACATGTGAATGGTTTTTCCCCCGTATGATTCATCTGGTGTCTGAGGAGGGTTCTCTTAGTACTGAATTGTTTCCCACACTCTGTGCATGTGAATGGTTTTTCTCCTGTATGAGTCATCTGGTGTAGGAGGAGACCCTGCTTAACTCTGAATTGTTTCCCACACTCTGTACATGTGAATGGTTTCTCCCCTGTATGAATCCGCTCATGGTTGAGGAGATCTGTCTTCCGAGAAAAGCTTTTACTACACTCTGTACATGTGAATGGTTTCTCCCCTGTATGAATCATCTGGTGTCTGAGGAGACGGCTCTTAGTACTGAATTGTTTCCCACACTCTGAACATGGGAATGGTTTCTGCCCTGTATGAAGCCGCTCATGTTTGAGGAGGGTCCTCTTGGTAATTAACTGTTTCCCACACACTGTACAAGTAAAAGGAGTCACTGATGTCTGAATCATCTGGTGTGAAAGTAGTTTCCCCTTCAGTGAGAAACTGCTCCCACCATCTGTACATGTAAAGGTTTGCTCCCTAGCGGGGACACAAAGGTGTGTGAGCAGGTCCCTGTCCAGTGAGAAGCTTTTGCCACACTGACAACAGAGAAAAGGCTGAGCACCACGGCTTCTTAAATCTCTCGCATACCTTTTGCTGGACCCATATTTAGAGTCCTTCTCCGCTGTGTGCTGTACAAGGTCTGTAAATTCACCATCATGTGCCACTGGTTCCTTGCACGTGTCTAAAATGTGGCAGGAATCATTGCTTTTTGGCACTTCTGGGCTGCGAGGAGTCAGACAGCTTCTGGATGTATCAGAGCTCAAGTTCTGTTCCTCATTCAGGCCGATCTCTAACAGAAGTAAACAAAAGACAGAACAAATGTTTTCAATCTGTAAATCAAATTGCTGAACGCAAATTACAAATCCAAAACACTGAAAAATCTATTTCACCAATACTTAATTAACAAAATACAGGCATACCCCGCATTAACGTACGCAATGGGACCGGAGCATGTATGTAAAGCGAAAATGTACTTAAAGTGAAGCACTACCTTTTCTCCACTTATCGATGCATGTACTGTACTGCAATCGTCATATACGTGCATAACTGATGTAAATAAGGCATGTGTAACAGGCTCTATAGTCTCCCCGCTTGAGCACACCTTCGTTACAGGTAGGGAGCCGGTATTGCTGTTCAGGACGTGCTGACTGGCGCATGCGTGAGCTGACGTTTGCCTATTGAGTGAGATGTACTTACTCGCGAGTGTACTTAAAGTGAGTGTCCTTAAACCGGGGTATGCCTGTATTCTCTTACCCAGGGTTTTAAAATTGTGGCACATGGACATCCAGTGGCCCCTAATAACTGTGGTGGTTCCCGAAGGCCTGAAATGTATTTGTAGCAGCTCTCACAGTGAAATCATTGATACAAATATAACTTGTATTTATTACTGTATGCATTATTTAAGGATACATGTACATCCTCCAAATAATTAACACTGAAAATGTCCATGAGATGTAAAGTTAAGGAACTCCTGGTCTATCATATTAGTGCATTAATAATATCAACTAAACCAGACAGCAACCTATAGTGTAAAGATACTGTAGATGCCCATGTGTGTATGTCTTTATTTATATAAGGCCCCGCAATGTACTCAGCGCTTTACAGCAGAAACAATGCAGTACAGGGAATTATAATACAATAAGTGCAACAAACAAAATCAGACAATAGGAACGGAAATCCCTGCCCTGGAGAGCTTACAATCTAAGTGATGCAGTGACTACACTGCCCATGTAATCTGCCATAAGACCCACAAACTAAACTGCTCCCTTTTGTGTCATATTTTGTCAGTCAAAAATACTATTCATATAATTTCCCAAGCAGGCGGCCTTGGTGTAATGTTTGACTCCTCTCTTTCCTTCTCCCCACAAATTAAAATCAAAGACAAAAAAGGAGCACTGCAGAAAAGAAGAACTGGAGGCAAAAGTAGAAAAAATAAGAGTTATTGAGACACACAGCCCAAGTTAAAAGAGAAACCTCCAACGCGTTTCTCGCCATGGGCGCTTTATCAAAGAGTGGTTTCCTGCATCTAGAGAGTGTCACTTTATAGGCACTCCCCGCCGGAAACACTGCCTACCTGTATCCCTGGTAAAAAAAGTCATGTGGGAACAAAACAGTCCGGGGAAAATGTAACCACGGAAAGAAGGCAGTACAACGGTGGGGGAGAAATCCAGCAAAAGGACACAATAAAGAATACAATAAAAATAAACTTAAATAGACTCATAAGGACAATAAAAATTAAATGAAAAAGCATAACATTTAAAAATGGATAGGATATGGGGAGAATACAATTATCTTAGATTAAATTAACTGTAACACCAAATAATATAATATAATCATGTAATAATATACAAATAATAAATGTAACCTCAACTACCAAGGCAAAGAACAATTTGAATCTTGATAAAGGGAATATACAGTTAGGTCCGGAAATAATTGGACACTGATAAAAGTTTTATTATTTCGGCTCTGTACGAAAATAAATCCAAGTTACAGTTAAATAATGAAATGGGCTTAAAGTGCAGTATATCAGCTTTAATTTGAGGGTATTCACATCAAAATTGGAGAAAGGGTTTAGGAATTACATCTCTTTAATATGTAGCTCCCTCTTTTTCAAGGAACCAAAAGTAATTGGACAATTGACTCAAAAGCTGTTTCATGGACAGATGTGGGCTATTCCTTCGTTATTTCTTCATCAATTAAGCAGGTAAAAGGTCTGGAGTTGATTCCAGGTGTGGCATTCACATTTGGAAGCTGTTGCTGTGAACCCACAATATACGGTCAAAGGAGCTCTCAATGCAAGTGAAACAGGGCATCCTTAGGCTGCAAAAAAAAAAAAAGAAATCCATTCGAGAGATAGCAGGAACATTAGGAGTGGCCAAATCAACAGTTTGGTACATTCGGAGAAAAAAAGAACGCAGTAGTGAGCTCTGCAACACAAAAAGGCCTGGGCGTCCACGGAAGACAACAATGGTGGATGATCGTAGGATCCTTTCCATAGTAAAGAAAAACCCCTTCACAACATCCAGCCAAGTGAAGAACACACTCCAGGAGGTAGATATATCATTATCCAAGTCTACCATAAAGAGAAGACTTCACAAGAGCAAATACAGAGGGTTCACCACAAGGTGCAAACCATTCATAAGCCTCAAAAATAAAAAGGCCAGATTAGACTTTGCCAAAAAATATCTGAAAAAGCCAGCCCAATTCTGGAACAGTATTCTTTGGACAGATGAATCTAAGATCAACCTGTACCAGAATGATGGGAAGAAAAAAGTATGGAGAAGGCTTGGAACGGCTCATGATCCGAAGCATACCACATCATCTGTAAAACACGGTGGAGGCAGTGTGATGGCATGGGCATGCATGGTTTACAATGGCACTGGGTCACTAATGTTTATTGATGATGTGACAGAAGACAGAAACAGCCGGATGAATTCGGAAGTGTATGGGATATATTGTCTGCTCAGATTCAGCCAAGTTAATTGGATGGCGCTTCACTTTACAGATGGACAATGACCCAAAACATACTGCGAAAGCAACCAGGAGTTTAAGGCAGAGAAGTGGAATATTCTGCAATGGCCAAGTCAATCACCTGATCTCAACCCGATCAAGCATGCATTTCACTTGCTGAAGACAAAACTTGATGCAGAAAGACCCACGAACTGAAGATAGCTGCAGTAAAGGCCTGGCAAAGCATCACAAAGGAGGAAACCCAGCACTTGGTGATGTCCATGCGTTCCAGACTTCAAGCAGTCATTGTATGCAAAGGATTCTCGACAAAGTATTACAAATGAACATTTTATTTATGATTGTGTTCATTTGTCCAATTACATTTGAGCCACTGAAATAAGGGGACTGTGTATGAAAATGGTTGCAAATCCTAAACGTTTCATACGATATTTTTGTTCAACCCCTTGAATTAAAGCTGAAAGTCTGCACTTCTATTGCATCTCGGTTATTTCATTTAAAATCCATTGTGGTGAGTACAGAGCCAAAATTATGAAAATTGTGTCAGTGTCCAATTATTTCCAGACCTAACTGTACATAATGAATAAGATGTAAATAAATAAACCACACTGAGAAAATTGCCACATCATGCAAACAATACTACTCATCAAATGTGACTAGAGAGAGACACATATGTATCTCAATGATAGAAACAAATGTATATGAAAAATACATAGTATTATATAACCTCAGAATGGGCAAAGGAATAATATAGCTTAGAGAAAATGTTTTAGGTCCCATTCTGTATTAATCCCAAAAGGGGATAGAGTATTAAGTGAGTGGATCCAAAACATCTCACGCTGATTAAGCTGATTCAATCGCTGGAAAATGAAAGGTGGACAAGTTTCCCAATGTACAATGTGTAAAATGTTTGGAAACTGGGAGCATCTGATCTAGTTTTTAATAGAACGAATGTGCTCCATAATTCTGACCTTCACTGGTCTGATTGTCCGCCCAACGAATCCTCGATCCCAAGTGCTGAAACCATTTTGGAGCTACCAATGTTCAAACCTAAATAACAATAATATCCTTAATATAACCTTAGACAAATGATTTTTTTCATTAGAACAGGTATCTTATAATTGTATGCATGCTTTAAAATTATTTCCCAAAGGGGGCGTGTCCAGGACGCCAACGAGCATGGTTGTGTGAGAGTAGAGCTCCACCGACCCTCGAGCATAAACTGATTTAAAAGCGTCTTCCCCCCCCGGTTCCCGACCCAAAAAGTGTCACCCCAAACGGGCCAAATACATTAGCATGGCCGGCAAACAGAAAGCACCACCTGCACAAGGGGTAAAAAGCTTTTTTTCCCCGCCGCAACGGAGCAGAGAAACAGCTCCGAAAATTCAAGATGGCGCCGGAACGATGAGCGCACGAGGCTCCAAACACCAGGCCGCAGATAGAGACCGAGGAGAGCCACCACAAAACATGGAGGCAACGCTCACAAGGGAATACATGCAAGAACTAATGACATGTATGCTAGACAAACTGCATGTCTCAATCCAAAACGATCTAAAAGCCGCCGTGACAGAACTAAGACAAGATATCACGGGCCTAACTGAGCGGACCACAGCCCTAGAATCCAAAATGGAGGAGACCCTGCAAGCGCAAACAGCAGCGGACGACGAGATCTTCCGACTGGGGCTGGAGATCAGCTGCCTGAAAGACAGCCTCGAGGATCAAGAGAACCGCGATAGGCGGCAGAATCTAAGGATACGCGGAGTACCTGAAGCGATCCTGCCAGATCAGCTACAATCATATCTTACAGACTTCTTCTCCTCGCTGTGCCAGGACCTGGAAAGAAAAGACCTAGAAATGGACAGAACCCATTGCGCTCTCGGACCGAGATCCGAAGATCCGTACAGAACCAGGGACGTTATAGTCCGCCTTCACCGTTACACGGTTAAAGAGAAACTAATGGCGGCCTGCAGAAAGAAAGAACCGCTCACGTTCCAGGATGACCATCTGCAGGTATACAATGACCTGGCGAAGCTGACGGTCAACAAACGGAAGGAGCTGAAACCGCTGACCACACTGCTCAGAGACAATGGGATTAAATACAAATGGGGATTCCCATTCAAACTAATTGTCAACAAGAATGGGAAATTCCACACCATCAGAAACCCTGCGGAGATGCCCCGGTTGGCCAGAGCAGTGGGCCTGTCCCCCCCTCCATCGTGGAACTCGGACTTAACCAACACCCAGGGCCAAGAAAACGAGGTTCTCCCGATTAGGGCCTCAGAGCGCCTAGCAGGGCAAAAACAAGAAAGAAAATAGAAGTCCAACTCACCTGCATGATCCTGTTTCCAGTCCCAGTTCCAAGGTGTCACATCGGTACGCTCCTGAAGGCCCTGCCAAGATGACCAAGCACGGCAACCAAACAGTAATAAAAGACCGACGGAGAAGAGGCTCCATGAAGCAGGCGAAGAAGAGGGAGGCTACCCACCGGCTGCTGCAGACGCCGGACATCCTCCGCTCCCAACGCCACAGATGTCATCACTCAGGAGTATCCCGCCGCGCCAAAAGGGGAAGAAGAAACCCCGGAGTAGCCTATTGGAATGCGCCAGCACGGGAGGAGGGAGACGGGAACGGGGGCCGCCGAAGCAAGGAGCGAGAGTCCGACAAAGAAGGCCCCATCGCCCCTCCTTCCCCTATCTTCCCCCCCCCCCCACGCGGCGCAGACAAGCTAAGGCTGACGGACCGGAGCCAAAGGCTGACAGGCCCAAGAAGGACCACCGGGTCTGGCCACACCAGGTACTAGGTGGGAACCCCACGAAACTGTAAGTACATTTCCCCTGTGCACGTGGCCTCTATAGCCGAAGAGGCAGGCTCCCGTATAAAGCAAACCCTGATTCTCCAGGTACTTACGCGACGGCCAAGATCAATAAACAGCGTGCGAAGGCTTATCTTTGTCATACTCCTGAGGAAACATTGCTCCCAGAATTATAACCAGCGCCGAAAGTGACACCAGTTCTCCTAGTTTTAAAAGTTAAATGTTGTTATAAGAGCCACATAGGATAAGAATCTATCCCCACTCCTGTCCCCCCCCCCCTCCATACCCTCCTCGCCTTCCCCCCCCTTCCTCCCTCCACATACACCCCCTCCTTCCCCAGACCCCCACTGGAAAGTTCAAAAACCCTTACCAAAGGTCAAAAGACATGTGTTTATCCACATTATAATATAATCAGAACCGGTTTGAAAACATATATACTGTCCAGTATAACACCAGATCCCTGTGGAAAAGATACCCGACCCCCCCCTTATCCCTTCCCACCGATCCTCACGGCAACGCACACAGGGGCACTGCATACAGATATACTATTGCTGTGAACACGCGTTACAAGAGCAGTGAAAAGAGGCATGTGGTACTACCCATACCATATGGTTTATCTCAGAAGCTGAATGTCTTGTACATATCCAATGTGTTGCAGGCAACGTACTATGTGAAATGAAGCAGCAAATGTCCACTATGTTACATACAACGTACCATGCGAAATGACGCAGTAAATGTATATGCCACCCTATATGTGATTGTACATGATGCCCCATCCTCTCCTCCCGCACCCCCCGACCCCCATGGCGATGACCATAAGAGTAATACAAATTGAAGTGTACTTGGAGCAATAACTGCATATGTTGCCCTACACATAAATGAATATGCCGCCCCCCCCTACCCCCTTCCCATCGATCCTCACGGCAACGCACACAGGGGCACTGTATACCAATATGCTATTGCTGTGGCCACGTGTTACACGAGCAATGAAAAGAGGCATGTGGTACTACTCATAATATATGGTTCAACCCAGAAGCTGAATGTCTTGTACATATCCACTGTGTTACATGCAATGTACCATGCGAAATGAAGCAGTAAATGTATATGCTGCCCTATATGTGATAGTCCATGATGCCTCTCCTCCCCCCCCCCATCCCTCTCCTCCCCCGACCCCCATGGTAATGACCATAAGAGTAACACAAACCGAAAAGTACTTGGAGCACTAAATATATATGCTGCCCTACATATGACTGCATAAGCCTTTCAGCCCTTACCCTCTCCCCCCCTCTCTCTCCCCCCCTCTCTCTCCCCCCCCCCTTCCCGCCCTTACCCTCCCCCCCGTTTCCCCCCCCTTCCCACCCTTACCCTTTCCCACTCTCTCTCCCCCCCTCTCTCTTTCTCCCCCTCTCTCCCCCCCTTCTTTCCCCCCCCCCTCCCCTCTCTCCCTCTTCCTTCCCCCCACTAATCTTCCCCGAGCTATACAAAGACAGCAACTTGAAGGTTCCAAATACGGGTGCGAGAAGGAGAGGGGAAGATGCCCAATAAAAGGTATTAGTGGGTCTGGACCCCTCTGACGCCCTCCGGTAGTTGACACCGGAACCACCCCAGATGGGCTCTCTAGCCCATATGCCGGTCGCCCAGGGACCTGGCGACACATTGTTGGGTCCCTGATGGGATCCAATCACTTCTCTCCGGAACCCGCTGACCCTGTCCCAACGGAGTTCCACCCCTCCCTTTCTCTCCCCCCCCCCCCTCCACCTCTCCGGGTCCCCTCAGTATACCCAGACTGACCCACAAAAAACAAACACACATACTAAAAGTTTGCTGGGGCATAATAAGCGCCACAAGTACAGCCAAAAGACCCCCCCAGTTGGGAAAGGAGGGGTCCTAAGACTCCGCGCCACAAACCATTCTAATGGCTGCCACAGCCCCAATTAAGGTGCTATCACTAAATGTCAAAGGTCTACAAAATAACCGGAAAAGGAGACTAGCTCTCCAAGACATGAAAAAATCAGGGGGAGATATCATCTTCCTGCAGGAAACCCACTTCACATCACAAGACCCCCCAAATTTATACAAAAAAGTGTTTCCTATATGCTTTTTCGCATCATTCAGTAGTAAAAAACGAGGAGTGGCCATACTAATCCGACAAGGCACTCCATTCAATCATGTCAAAACAGAAATGGACCCAGAGGGTAGATTTTTGGTGGTATATGGCTCTCTAGCCGGCACGGCAATTGCTCTAATTAACATATATGCCCCAAACGAGAACCAAACCGAATTCCTAAAAACAGTTCTCGAGGGCATAGACCCAGGGTATCTGTCATCGCTGTTAGTTAGGAGGCGACTTCAACATGGTCATAAACAGATCATCCATGGAAGACAGATCATCCATAGCTGGTCACCCCCGTACAACCTACTCCCAATATAATGGGAAAGGGTTCAGGGAAATACTGAACGAATTGTCATTGGTTGACATATGGAGAACCCAACATCAGGGTCAGAGGGACTACACTTTTTACTCAGCACCTCACCAGACCTATTCCCGTATAGACTACTTTCTACTGACCAAAAATGTTCTGGAAGCTTCCACCAAATCGGATATTGGCCCAATCACTTGGTCAGACCATGCTCCCATCACCTTGACCCTATCAGTACCATTCGAAAAAACAACATCCTACTCCTGGAGACTAAATGATTCACTACTAAACCATCCTGAGATAGAAAGAGAGATAAGAACCTCGCTTAAGGACTATTTTTTCTTCAACGCAGGATCAGTTACATCTCCAGAAATCCTATGGGAAGCCCATAAGGCGGCAATCAGAGGCAAACTTATCTCTATTGCATCCCATAGGAAGAAAGTCAAACAAAAATTGATCAAGGATCTTTTGGACACCATTATTACATTGGAACAAGCTCATAAAACTAACCCCTCAAAAAGAGCGTACAAAGCAGCACAACTGAAGCAGGCTGTAGTTTGGAATTGCGATCCAGCCTCGGCCTGTTGGCTCGCAATAGTCACACTACGCACAGCCTCACTCCATCCAAGTTGCACTCTGGCCCACAGGAGGGAAAGAAAGTGGGCCACAGAAGTTCGGCCTCGGAGCAATGAGATTCACGTGGGACGCATGGCTCAAAAGCAAAGGGAAGTATGGTCTGCTAGCCTCCCCCTCCCAGCTCACCCCACTCTTTGGGAACCCCAACTTCCCGCCAGGGTGTTCCACAAGACAATTTGACCAATTCCAGGGTCACAACATTAGGATGGTTGCTGATCTACTGCAGAAGGGAGAGATCCTAACTTTTCAGGCATTAAAGAACAAATTCCAGATCCAAGACCTTCATCTATTTAAATATCTACTTAGGCACTTCCTACACTTACTGTCTCCAACCTCCAAATTCCCCCCGCTGACACAATTTGAAACCCTATGTCTCAAAGACATATACCAGAGAGGCCTGAGTTCCGGTCTGATGTGACCAGGGCGGTTGCAGTTGTAGCACCGGCGCTCGTGCCGCAGCTCCCCCGCCTTCGGTGGACTGCTGCCCGCAGGCGGCCTCTGAGTCTATTGGGGGATATTGGCAGACTTTCTGGCCGGTGCCGCCGCCACCGCCGCCACCTTGGCTACTGCTTTGGCGGTCATCAGGGCTCGGCTGGCCACATAGTCATCTGCAAGCCTCGCCGCCTCCTGGTAAGTCTTGGGCTTTTTGTCATACACCCAAGCCCTCACCGCCAGCGGGCACTGCTGCATGAGTGGCTCCTGAAAGATGATGTCCAGCAGGCGTTGGTAAGTCCGTGCCTCATAGCCCTCCACCCAGCATATCCTGTACAAAGCCATGCGGGTCACGTAGGTAACATAGGACTCCTGGGGCTGCCTCTCTTTCTGCCAGAATTTAACCTGGTAAGCTTCAGGGGTAAAACCGTACTGAAACAGTAACAGTTCTTTCAGGTGGTCATAGTCATCAGCATACTCATCTGGAAGCGCCATCATCGTCTGCTTAGCCAAGCCGGACAGTAAGGGGTCCAAACGTGCAACCCTATGCTGGGGAAGCACTTTGTACCGCCGGCACTGCGTTTCAAAGTTCTTTAAGAAACTGTCAATCTGGTCAGTGCCTTCCACGAACTTGGTGAGACTGTGCTGGTCCAGCTTGAGTTCATCTGTGTTGGGTTGGACAGGGGGGCAATAAGCGGGTCTGTTCACTGCCATAGTGATAAACTGCAGCTGCTCCTCCGGTGTCCCTCTGTCTCCCCATGCAGTAATCAGTGCCAACATTTCAGGGGTGAACGGACTGGTAGCCGCAGCAACCAGTACCCCTCCTGTTGCTCTGCTCCCGGGAGGTGCACTCGATCCCTCCAGAGATTCCGCCGCCCCGGCACTGGGTTCCTTCCCTGATCTCCGGGTGGCTGTAAAAGGGCAAGCTGAGCCGTATCCTGAGGTTCTGCAAGCCGGGCTTCATAGTCACCGATTGCGTCAACCATGTCTGCGACCTCCTGGTTCTCATAGGGCAGTCCATATTCACGGCACTTGTCCTTCAGCTGAGCTCGGGTCCTCATGTTGGATGAGCCTTCAGCCTCGCTCATGGTTCAGTCGCAGCAGTGAGGTGGTGTTACAACTTGTGTTAACTGTTGCACTACTGTGTGTTCAATATCTTTAGTCCCAGGAACTCGCAATTACCATCAAGTTCCTACTATGTTACAGTATCCCGCAGTATACTGTAACACAGGTCCAGTTCAATCCCACCGCTTGCCACCAGTTAATTATAGAGCTTGTCACGGTAGCTTATGACAAGATATAATGAACACCAAATATCTGGGTTGAACTGAACGAGGCTTAGATACAATAAAATATAATTTATTCCTTAAATAAGGTGAACACAGCAATATAGTACAATTAACAGACAAGAAGATAACACTTACTTAGGGTTGGGGGATGGAGAAGTATCCACTAGCAATTCTCCAGCAATCCAGTGACATTCAAGATGGTATCAGAAGCACAACTCCAGCAATCCAGTGACATTCAAGATGGTATCAGCACAACTCCAGCACAACTCAAAACTGTAGGGTTGACACAGTTTATATACCTGTGCAACCCTATTCTTAACATTGAACACAGCCTATTGGTGAACAATTATATAACGTGGAGACAGACTAACCATGCCCTCAGGCAACAATTAGACTGGCAGAATTTTGTTGATTGATTAATACTTAATCCCTAGACATTGGGTAAAAATCAAGGCAGTTACTTTTTGATTGCCGTGCTTAGGCTACGCAGCCGTCTGGCCTT
Organism: Ascaphus truei; assembly: GCF_040206685.1. Lineage (NCBI taxonomy): Eukaryota > Metazoa > Chordata > Amphibia > Anura > Ascaphidae > Ascaphus > Ascaphus truei. The sequence goes on from NW_027456943.1 coordinate 42,231, forward strand.
CATGACCTATTAGCCTAGCAAATGGCGTCTGCATTTTCAGAACAGATCCAAAATATAATACATATACACTTTAATATCTACACATATTAATAAATTCCATTCTGGAGGGCTCAGTGGGTCGACCTTTGCCAGTTTTTTAATGCCTACAGTGACTTCACATATTGGCAAAATATGAACTCTCTGCGATCTCAAGAACTGGAGATACAGAAATGCACTTTAAAACATTAAAATACATGCTTATAATGAAACATGGGAACAGGGGAACATACATTTTCAAGGTATAACAAGGTGCAAACCTCATCCCTGGACCGCAGTCCAGTTAACCCCTTGTCTCTCTGGTGAGGTCAGGGGATGGCCATATGGGGTGCAACCCCTTTAATACCGGGCCACCCCCTTTCTCCCTCTACAATGCTGATGGAGCAACTATCAGCCTTTCTGAAAAGGACGACGACAACCTTCTATAACACATGGGAACCTTGGCTGACACGAATGGTAGAATAAATGGGCCCTTACCGATAGAGGAGACAAAGACCAAAATATCCCCCCGCCCCTCCCATGGGAAACTGAGTTAGACGGGACTCCCCCCCCTCCCCTCTTTTCTAACCCCCCTCTCTCTTTCTGTTTCTTCCCCTGCATTCATCACAAGGGAAGAAAGATGTTTACACACAAAAATAAATAAAAACTGTATTAGGCCAAGATATGCATGTAACCATATAAACTGTATCAATGTATTAATGCCTAATAAAAAAACTTTGTCGAAAAAAAAAAATATTTCCCAAAATATTGTACACATTTCAGTCCATTTTTAAACATACTGAATAAAGACAAGTGAGGATGTAAGGGTACTTACCACAAACAGGAAATGCATCTATTTCTTCCTTTATTGGGGTCACATGTTCCTCTGTGTCTGTCTCTTCTTTCTCTGATTTGATCTCTAAACTCACCGGTACATCCACTGGGAAACCTGGCAACAAGCAAAGGAAAACCCATCCTGTAAAGCTGGGAGTGGGGGCGCTTCTTGTGATTTCACCTCCTCTGATATAGGTATAATACCTCTTGTAAACAAATGTATTACAGGCATACCCCGTTTTACGTACACCCGCTTTACGTACACTCACAAGTACGTACATTTATTTTTAGTTGCACCATACCCGTGTACGTACGCGTGCTTCGCGAGTACGGACACCAGGGGGCGGCGTGCGCACCTCAGCACTCCTGCAACCTCCTTCATGCTTGTCTTCATTATGGTTCGTTCGATCTCCCTGTTCCCTCTGCCCTCCCATCTGTCTCTGTTCCCCCTCCCATCTGTCTCCGTTCCCCCTCCCATCTGTCTCCGTTCCCCCTCCCATCTGTTTCCGTTCCCCCTCCCATCTGTCTCCGTTCCCCCTCCCATCTGTCTCCGTTCCCCCTCCTATCTGTCTCCGTTCCCCCTCCCATCTGTCTCCGTTCCCCCTCCCATCTGTCTCCGTTCCCCCTCCCATCTGTCTCCGTTCCCCCTCCCATCTGTCTCCGTTCCCCCTCCCATCTGTCTCCGTTCCCCCTGCACTCACGCTCCATAAAGCAGCAGCTAAACCAGTGATTACACCCGTGACTCTGCTTCCTCCGCTCTCCTCCTTCTCCCCCCTCCTCCCTCCTCCGAGCTCTGCAAAGCTTTGCATGTGATGTGAATTACGAAGCAACAGTGAGGGGAAGATCTTCTGCTGTAATCTTAGCTTGTGTGTGTGTGTGTGTGTGTGTGTGTGTGTGTGTGTGTGTATGTGACTGAGTGACTGTGTGTGTGTGTGTGACTGAGTGACTGTGTGTGTGTGACTGAGTGACAGTGTGTGACTGAGTGACAGTGTGTGACTGAGTGACCGTGTGTGACTGAGTGACAGTGTGTGACTGAGTGACAGTGTGTGACTGAGTGACAGTGTGTGACTGAGTGACAGTGTGTGACTGAGTGACAGTGTGTTACTGAGTGACAGTGTGTTACTGAGTGACAGTGTGACCGAGTGTGACTGAGTGACTGTGTGTGACTGTGTGTGACTGAGTGACTGACTGTGTGTGACTGAGTGACTGTGTGTGACTGAGTGACAGTGTGTGACTGAGTGACAGTGTGTGTGACTGAGTGACAGTGTGTGTGACTGAGTGACAGTGTGTGACTGAGTGACAGTGTGTGTGACTGAGTGACAGTGTGTGTGACTGAGTGACAGTGTGTGTGACTGAGTGACAGTGTGTGTGACTGAGTGACAGTGTGTGTGACTGAGTGACAGTGTGTGTGACTGAGTGACAGTGTGTGTGACTGTGTGTATGACTGAGTGTGTGTGACTAAATGCGTGTGTGTGTGACTGAGTGCGTGTGTGTGTGTGTGACTGAGTGAGAGACAGAGACTGACAGAGAGAGAGAGACTGCGAGAAGGAGAGAGCTGCTATACAGTACTGACCTGCGTGCGCGCCTCTCACCTCCATTCATTTTATTTGAATAAAGCCACTGTATTTACTTTGGTTAAAAATGCATTATTTACATGCGTATGTTAAAGCGGGGTATGCCTGTACTAGCCCTTCTGGCAGAAAATAACAGAGGTGAAGATATATTTTCTTCTTACCTGCTGGTGGTTCTATAAGAAAACAAGATTAGTTTGGGTGTTTGACTCGCATAACTGCAAAATAATCTTCTCTACTCACTTAACAAGTGTGGATCCATGCTGGCAGTGGGCAGTGCTGCTCTGGAGGTGCTGGCAGTGGACAGTGCTGCTCTGGAGGTGCTGGCAGTGGGCAGTGCTGCTCTGGGA